>NC_086349.1:26267258-26567258 GCF_036324505.1 Eleginops maclovinus | reverse complement strand
TCCATATTCTTACGAGTAAAAGTTAACTATAACTCCTTTAAATCTCGCAAAAGTCATAGAACATAAGCATTAATCAAAGTTAATTTTAAAGAAATAAACACATTGTACCTCGTAGATGTGCTCCACTGGCGGCCCCACGTCCTGCTCCACCTCGTAGTTCTTGGTCAGCTTCCAGTTGACCGGCGGGAAGAAGATCTTATCTGGCCGAGACACGCTAAAAAAGAGAAAGTGTGGATGTGAGAAAAAGCGTGGGAAGACACTCAATGAAGAGCTGAGAGTTGAAATGAGGTAACGCTGGACTCACCCCTGCAGAATGACGTCGGCCTGAACCACCACCTCCAGTTTATACGGAACAACCTCACTGTGGGAGTTATTCTCATTTTTACTGTGGAAAGAAGAGAGACATAATGTTTTTATTCTAATACCGCTGCACCAGAATACACACATGATACACAGATATTTAAAGTGTGTGTGTTGTACCTGCGGATCTGCATCTCAAACTGAACCGTTTTGTGTGTGTCCTTCAGCCGTGGCACCGTGAAGCGCAGACCTGCCCACAGCTGCAGAGAGGGAAAACAGATATATTAATAATAGTTTAAACAAACATTAGCCTCCTTTAGCTTAGCGGTGGTGACGTGAAGTCATGTGACCATTCTGTAGTTCCTTTATAGCCCAACATTAGCCGCCTTTAGCTTAGCGGTGGTGACGTGAAGTCATGTGACCGTGCTGTAGTTCCTTTATAGCCCAACATTAGCCTCCTTTAGCTTAGCGGTGGGGACGTGAAGTCATGTGACCGTGCTGTAGTTCCTTTATAGCCCAACATTAGCCTCCTTTAGCTTAGCGGTGGTGACGTGAAGTCATGTGACCGTGCTGTAGTTCCTTTATAGCCCAACATTAGCCTCCTTTAGCTTAGCGGTGGGGACTCGAAGTCATGTGACCGTGCTGTAGGTGCTTTATAGCCCAACATTAGCCGCCTTTAGCTTAGCGGTGGGGACGTGAAGTCATGTGACCGTGCTGTAGTTCCTTTATAGCCCAACATTAGCCTCCTTTAGCTTAGCGGTGGGAACGTGAAGTCATGTGACCGTGCTGTAGTTCCTTTATAGCCCAACATTAGCCACCTTTAGCTTAGCGGTGGTGACGTGAAGTCATGTGACCGTGCTGTAGGTGCTTTATAGCCCAACATTAGCCTCCTTTAGCTTAGCGGTGGTGACGTGAAGTCATGTGACCGTGCTGTAGTTCCTTTATAGCCCAACATTAGCTTTTTACTTTTTTAAAATATATTTCTTTGCCGCTTTTAGCACCATAATCATAATGGAGAGAAGGCAGAAACTCGACAACTCAAACCAAAACTATCTAGATGAATAAACAGCAGTAGCCTACAGCTCTGAGATATTCTAGATTTTCTGGGTGGTAAACTATTCCCTTTAAGGCTCCTCTCAGCCATTCCTCCCCTCTCTTCTGCACTCATCATCTGATTCATGTGTGATTTTCTTGGGTGTGTCAGTGAACTCCTCATGTACCCAGCAGACAGATGCAGGACACGTGGGCAGCTTTAAAATGTGGCTTGCCCTTTCTAAAAACTATAATTTCAGATCCATTTGTTCTCCTCACAGTCTTGCACATTAAGTCTCTGCATCTGCCTTTATACGAGCTAACATCTCAGAGTGATTTGAGGCTGTTTCTACACCACAAATTGTTTTGAAATGTGTGTCTCTCTCCCAGTTAGCAGGTGTTTGACGGTCTTCCCCAGCAGAACTATTAAATGCATGCCAGCTCGTGTGATCCATCATAAACGGGTCTGAGTCTGTACTTCCTGTCACAACATTTCCTGTGTTCTTCACACCCAACCTGCGGACGACAGGCAGCTTTTTTCCTACGAAGAGCAGGAAACCATTATGTTGTGTCAACACAGTGTCCGACACTAGGGGGGGTCATAGGTCACACATGACCCACGCCCAAGCCCAATGAGGGGGGGGGGGGCATGCAAAGGTGATAGTGCTACACTATGTGTGTGTGCAGAAGAAGAGCTTGTTAGCGTCAGCTGTTAGCGGCTAGCAACAGGGCTAACAAGTAGCTAACAGAGGTAGCAATAGGCTACATCAGGCCTTGTTTGGAAGTGTGACTGGTAAAAAATAAACTTACACTGGTGCCAGACTTCATGGGGTTTCCCAGATCACAGCTCAGGTACCGGGTCTGGTTCTCCGTCTCATAGCTGCAGGTCAGCTGGGTCAGGCTCTGAGGAATGTGACAGATGTGTCAAACCACAGCTCCAGATAATCAATAAGTTACATTCCTATGACCATAATCATCTTGCAGTCACCTCATTATTCCTGGCGATGCCGCTGTAGTCGGCCTCGGGGGGCAGCACCACGTACAACTCCGCCTCGTACGCACCCCCCTCGCCCTCGTTCCTGGCGTTGAACGTCAAGGTCAGCGAGTTGTCATCCCCCAGGTACACCTCCTTCCTGTTCCTGAGGACACGACGCAGAGAAACAAAGGTTAACACTAATAAGGTCAACGGTCAGGTGACATGGTGTCAGAGCAGCTCAGGAAAATAAACATGGAGGGGGGGAATGCTTTGTTTGTGTTTGCTGGCAGTAGAGCGGGCACATGACTGCTTTCAATTAAGCTAATCGATCTTGAGGTTTTTGTGCTGAAAGGGCAATAAATGGCTGTTTCTTTAATTAAAAATAATGCGTTTTCCAGCTTGACGATTAGAATTAATGCCTCGTGATGAATGGAAAACATTCCCAGCATGCAGTGGTGGGAAAGTACTGCGATGATTAACAGTATAATGGGCCTACTGAACATACTGAGTTTCAAGTAAAAGTACTTATCATGGCCCATTTCAGAATCATATATAATGGAAATGTTGAATTATAATCACTGTGGAACAAGTGCGCTTCTATTGGCTAGCGCTGCAACTCATTGTACGTGATAGGCTAAGGGGCGGGACATCTCTAAGCTAACCGATCAGAGGAGACTCAGCTCTGGTTTCAGACAGATGGTGAAAAGAGGTAGGCAGTATGAGAAAAATAAAGAGCTTTTTGAACATTAAAGTACGGAGACATGACACAAACTACAAAAAAAGGAACCTGAAAAGGATCATATTAGGGCCCCTGGCACTTTGCACCCTCGCCAACACGGTAATAAAGTCATGCATGCTTAATAACACTGTAAGACTGTAAAACACCTCCACTCTGCCTTTGCTATTTTCACTCCCTGCACAGCTTTGAAACAATGAGAACATTTCACCAACACACAGATGCTTTTAATTACAGCCGCTGTGAAGCAGGGGAAGATTTCTGCAGCTGATCCAGTGACGACTCAACACCCCCCACCCCCCCGTCGGATTCTTACTGGCATTGCACTTTTCAAACCAAACAAAGGCTCAAAATTAGAAAACACCACAAAACCTTAAAGCTTCCCTGGGAGACCCGCAGTGGAACAGTTTATGAGTTCTTTGGCAGAACAAGAGAACATTTCAGCCGTATTCTGTCTGAAATTCCTCTAAATCAACCCTGCTAATTCACAACAGAGCGGACAAAAACTATTATTCCAAATTGCACCAATCACACTTTCTGCAGTGGATGGAGCTCGCAGCAGGTTGTTCCATATGTGATGCATTTAAAAAATGGAGGCAGATGGTAGATAAATATAGGAATTTGAAATCAAAATGACAGAGCGGAGAAGGGAGTATCAGGGAGGCTGTTTCTTTGTGAGGAAAATGCTAACAGATTTGTTGTAAGTAAAGTGAATAAGGCAGCTGGCGAGGCGGGACACTCCCTTCATCTCTCCTGTATTTCCTCCCAATGTTTTTGTCAAAGCACCTGTAGAGCTACTTCCTGTTCTCAGAGGGCGATGGAGCCGCTGCAGCACTGAAGCTATTAGCAGCCTCGCTCTGGTATGCTAACGTAAACAAAGCAGGGGAACAACACAAACAGCTGTATTTACACTTTAGACCTCGATCCAAGGTGAGGAGTTCACTGACCCTGCTCACAGTGTTATCCCTCTAATATATTTCCAGGAATGCATTCACTACGGGATTTCTCAGGATTATATAACTAAAGCATGGCTGGATAAATAATAGGGGCCCCCAGGGGGAACAGGGGCGCAGGTTGAGGGCCCCCCGGTCTTCAATTGAAGTTTCACTCAAAGACACACCAGCAGAGACTCCTTCCCAATATCCATTCATCCTTTCCTTCTTGCTTCCCTTAATTACTTCATCACTACATCTCTCCCTCCCTCAATCCCTTCATCGCTTCCTTCCTCCGTCCCTTTGTCCCTTCATCCCTCCCTCCCTCAATCCCTTCATCGCTTCCTCCCTACATCCCTTTGACCCTTCACTCTTCCCTTCCTTTATCCCAACATCCTTTTATCCAAACATCCCTTCTTTGCTGCAGCCATTCCTCCATACATCTCTATATCAATGTCCCTCCCTTCCTACATACCTTCGACCATTTACCCTTTCCTCCCTTCATCCCTTCCTCTCTCCCTACATCCCTTTGACCCTTCATCCCTCCATTCCTTCATCCCTACGATCCTTCATCCCTTCCTCCCTACATCACATCATCTCTATTTCCATTTATCCTTTCCTCCCTTCATTTCTTCCTTCCTCCCTGCACCCTTTCGTTGCTTCCTCCCTTCTTTCCTACATCCCTTTAACCCTTCATGCCTTCCTGTCTTAATGCATTGATCCCTTCCTACCTACATCACATCATCTCTATATCCTTTTATCCTTTCCTTCCTTCATCTGTCCCTCTGTCCCTACATCCCTTTGACCCTTCATCCCTTCATCCACGACTACAAAAAGACACAAAACAACAACAGAAAGACGCTAAACAACTATATCTCTTGCCCCTTTGTAAGATAAATGTTGGGCCCTTTGCATGTCTGTACCCAGGGGAACATTGTCTCATAACGGCCTTGAAGGAAATGAAAAGACTCACCCCTGAACAGCCAGCTTCAGGTCAGGAACGCAGATGTTGTCCTCGCCACAGTCCAGCAGGATCTGAGCCTGCACGATGCACAATGGGGAGGATAGGGGAAAAAAGCAAGTTTAACGGGGTGATGATCACACTTTTACACGTGAAGAGAATTAGGCACACAGGATAAATCACGGATGTGTTTATGGGAGACAACAGGAAGAGAGAGGCAAGATGCAACATGTGGTATGACTAATGCATTCCCCCCCACACACACACACACACACACCTGCACAGCACAACACGTCATCAGACATCATTGTTGTGTGTGAGTGTGAGGTCACTGTGCACATGTGCTTTCTGTTTCAGCGTCTAAGGTAACGCTGAGCGGAGGATCAGGGGGCTGCAGCCAGAGGTAGAAGAAGTACTCGGAAATAAGTAAAAGTAGCAATACATTAATGTCAAATACAGTTTTTCATTCTTAATTAAAAGTGCAGAAGTATTATGAAGAGAAAATATACTTAAAGTATGAAAAGTAAAAGTAGTAAATCTGCAGAAAAATGTCCTCCATATCTGATATTTTACTATATATGTTTCACATTATTAGATGTTAGAATTGTTGCATGAAGCAGTATTTTACTGTTGTACACATGCAATGCTTTTAATATATTATACAAGTCGTACTTTTTGTACCTGATGCATTGTGTCAAAGGTCTATCACAGTATTTACTAAATGTAGTGGAGTAAAAGTATTAAGCACCATTATCCACTGTCTGTATACTATTTATTACAATTGTATTTAAGTTACATATGCCTAAACCCTTTACCTTTTATGTGCATGCTCTAAATCTGCACCTTCTGCAAAGACATGTATTGATATTTATACATTACATACTCTACTACTCTTTGCACTCTCTGGTTGGATGCAACTTGCACTTGAGTGAATGTACTTTATTGCTCTCCCCCCCTGGCTGCAGCTCTCCGCCCCACATCACAGCACCCTGAGGTGAACCATGACTTCACCACATACTGCGCCACCCTGCGACCACATCATCACATGGAGAGGGCGGGGCTTCCCTGAGACATGAGATATCTCTGAGGACCTCGAGCAGATTACAGCAACCGCCGAACGTGTGGCATCGGCGGGGAGAGTGGTGTGATGATGCTCCCTGACGAGGAGGATAATAAATAGAAATGGAGGAGGAGATTAGAGGGAGTGGAAATCCACCCCCCCCTTGTCATTACACCATACAGGGGCTCTAATTATGGACACCGTAGTAACCGCCACATGTGCACGCTGGATCTGTTTATCTGTCGGGCGGGAGAGTGACGACCGAACGCCCCTCGCTGAGACTCAACAACTGTGACCTCAGCGAGTGACAGAATGAGGACAAGCAGAGGAAATCACATCCTGGCACACTGAGTCCATCAGAGGCTCAGGATGGATTTAACTGAGGATTTCACATTTTGGGATTTAAAAAGAAGTTTCTACCCTGTAGTTTATGCACACCTGAGGATAGGATGAAGTAAACACAGATGATGCTATAATATCTAACTGACAGCGCTATCGTTTACAACAAAGACTCCTCTGAGTCTTCTTCGTCTTCTTCCGAGACTCTTCTTTGAGACTCTTCAACGTATTCTTCCGAGACATTTCTACCGAGGCTCTTTTTCCGAGACTCTTCTTCATCTACTTTAGAGGCTCTTCTTCTAAGACTCTTCTTCTTTCAAGAATCTTCCCAGACTATTCATCGTCTTCTTCTGAAAAATTTCCACATCAGCAGTACCGTATCTTGCTCTCTGAGTGTGTAGACGCTGTGCTAGTTAAGGAAAGACATTTGGCTTTGTATTATTGAATAACTTATCGTGCATCCCTTTTAAATTTCCACCCAGATGTTATTATTAAGAACAAAGAGGCCATTGATTCTGAATTTCAGTCGTGTCCAAGTTTCTTAAGAGGTGACAACAGCTCTGATCCTTTCCTGTTCTCTCTGCGTTTGAGATCTGAGAGTGATAGTAATTAATAGATTCATCATAACGCCTGAGCTGCCCTCCTGAAACATGTGGGAGATGTTAAGATGACAGAGGGGTCGTAACACATCAACCGTCTCTCATTCTCACTCTCACAGCTCGAAGAGAGTAGGGGAACTTGGCAGTAAAGCGTCGCCACGACTGCAGAGCACATGTGGAAATCAAACGGGCATGGTGTGTTGTGATCAAGGCCCCGGATCATAGTCGCCCTTCGTGTGTTTACACGCTGTTACATTAACACAGTGCAGGAGAGATTAATGAAATATGTTGGCAGGCTGATACGTCTCGAAAGCTAGAACACATAAACACAGATACGGGTTGGCAGATTCAGGCTGATTTTGAGCTCGTCTCAAGGTCAGCGTTCAACCACATCTGTTGGAGCAGATTTTGAAAGGTATCAATGACAGAGCGCAGTCCTGATCCAACAAGATAGATGATAGAGAAAGAGAGAAGGGGGGGGTAAAGACTAACGCTGATTGCCGTTTCCCAAAAGCTGAACATATGGTGCACGCTTGCCCACAGCCTGAGCCAGCTCCGCTCACTGCCAGAGGAAAAACCTGCTGCCAGATTTCAACCAGATGGGCATAATGCCTGCCGGTGCCCCACCCTGAAATATCTGCACACCCTCCGTCTGCAGCCCTGGGACAAACGTAGGTACTGTTAGACCGAGCAGGGACGGGGAAACACTCCACTGTTCTGATGCATCATATTTTCAGCTTTCCAAACTCTAGAGTTGTTTCCATTTCTGCTCTTTTATCAGGACATGGTTTGCAGATTTAGCTCAGAGAGAAAGCATCAAAGCTTTCTCAGGAACATCTCTTCATTTTTACAGAAAAGTTGTCAAGTATTCCCAATACTCGAAAGGCTCAAGAGGAAGTCAGTTTCTGAGCCAAATCTGAAGTCTTGTAACTCATGGCTCAAGTCCTCCTCTCTAGTGTTGGTTATCCGTGTTGGAAAGAGGATTAAAGACGTGTACAGAACACGGAAGTACCTTCTGCACGATGACGTTGGTGGTCTGATAGTTGAGGATGGGCCGCAGACCGTGGGAGTCCGCCGCCGCTTTCGGATCCAAGCTGAAGTTCAAGGCCACGTAAATGGAGGAGAGTTTATCCCGGAAGTCTTTCTCGTCCTGGAATAAAACAACACATACCAGGGTTTTACTCGCATGCAATTTGAGCAAAAAGTCAGGATCTGTTGTTTAAAACCTTTGCAGCGCGATCGGAAATAACTACCACAGAAAAAACCTGCTTTCATTCACATTTATCCCCAGTATTTATAACGTTTGCACACGATATAATCATTCATGATGGTTTTTTTACGAGTAATAATGAATGCATACTCTTAGGTAGATCTTGGTGTTGTGGCACTCTCGCTCGCCATGCCGCACCCTCACACTCTTGTGGAGAAAAGGCTGGGAGTCCAGGAACAGAGCCCGCCTCACGGCCCCTTTCTGCTTGTGCTTATTGCTGTCCAGCTGCACTTCCACCTGGAAATCTGCAACACAAATGAGCATTCATGGCGTGATGAATGTGTTTGAGCCACGTAATGACAGGTTTTAACTCTGCAGAACACAATGTAGTCTATGTAGGTTTAATATAATGGCGCTTGTATATAAAGGAGGGAGTAATTACAGATAATAACGAGGAGAACAGAGGAGGTTTGAACACTGAAGCTATATGATATTTTGCAGGCTGCACCTCTACAGAAGGTTGGGGATCTAAAACATCTCTATTATTTGACAGTTTCCTTGTTTGTAATGAAGTGCAGATGTGGAGGATTGGCTCACCTAGATGGTCTGGTAGGTGCTTCCCCTCTGCAGATATGCAGAAACTCAGGTTGACGCTGCGTTGGACAGAAGGAAAATGATGAGAGAGGCACATCCACTCGTGGCAGAGAGTCAGAACACTTACTGAACACACACAGGAAACCTCACTTGCCCTCACTTGTTCTCCCACTGCCTCTCACGGCCCCCACATTACAAGGCACGGGACGTGATGGGAAAACATCGTTTCCCATCACGATATGAAGATAAAATTCCAAATAACGGAGACACACTTTCACCAGCCGGGGCTGATGAATTGGAGCGTCTCCGTTTCTACGCTCAAGGAATAGCGAGAGTTAAGAAGGGTGAAATTGGGGGGGGGCTCAGGTTTCAATGCTGACCAGTGGACGGCTGTCTGAGTAAGTCTGCAGATCGCTCTCCCATGACATCAGCTGCACAACATGCCGCTGCAAACACAAAACCCCCAACCCTCCAGAGATAGAGGAAGCACTCAGACCCTTTACTTAAGGAGAAGTAGAGTTAAATACTCTGTTACAAGAAAAACTCCTGAAGTAAAAATGCAAGTATCAGCATCAAAACATTAGCCGCCTTTAGCTTAGCAGAGGTGACGAGAAGTCATGTGACCGTGCTGTAGTTCCTTTATGTTTATAGCCCAACATTAGCCTCCTTTAGCTTAACGGTGGTGACGTGAAGTCATGTGACCGTGCTGTAGTTCCTTTATAGCCCAACATTATCCTCCTTTAGCTTAGCGGTGGTGACGTGAGGTCATGTGACCGTGCTGTAGTTCCTTTATAGCCCAACATTATCCTCCTTTAGCTTAGCGGTGGTGACGTGAAGTCATGTGACCGTGCTGTAGTTCATTTATAGCCCAACATTAGCCGCCTTTAGCTTAACGGTGGTGACGTGAAGTCATGTGACCGTGCTGTAGTTTCTTTATAGCCCAACATTAGCCGCCTTTAGCTTAGCGGTGGTGAAGTGAAGTCATGTGACCGTGCTGTAGTTCCTTTATAGCCCAACATTAGCCTCCTTTAGCTTATAAATAAATGTAGTGGAGTGAAAAGTACAATATTTGCTCCCAAATGTGTGTTTAGTAGAAGTATAAAGTAGGATAACACTCCAATAAAGTAGCCTACCTAAAAGTTGTAGCTCAACACACAGTACTTGAGTTAAGGTACTTAATGCACTTACTACTAAACCCACACATGAGTCGCAGAGCGAAAACAGGACGAAGTGAGAAGAAAAACCCCGGAAAGGTGAAAAATGAGACCGAAAGAGTGAGCACAAGGCCTTCCCTGCAGGAGTAATGAGTTCATGTGTAAGCTCCTGTTTCTGAGTCTACGTGTCCTGATGTTTCCCAGCTGTGTTCCCCCCACCAAACAATATCTCATTGAAAGCAACAGCAGAGAGAAACCCCTCCCCGTCCATTATCCCCCTGTGCTCTCCTTTCACCCCCACAAAAAACCCTCCTCATCACCAGGCAACGTAGTGTAATCAAGACACATGTGTATACAAGAGTTTCCTTTATGGATTCAGGATCTGGAAAATGAAGGGGGGGGGAGGGTCTCCGTGTCAAGCAGCGAGCAACCCTCGTCTGTTTCCTTCTTTGCGCATAAATAGAAAAAAGTGCCAACAATGCTGCTATTCAGCATGTTATTCCTGCTGCTGCACACACTGGAGGCATTTTGTAAGTAGGTCAGATAAGAGCAGCCCCCCCCCCCCCCCCAGGTATAAAAATGAATACCCTGACTGCTGATGAGAAGGTTATTTCTTATCAGGACTTCCTGTCACTCTTTATGCATGTAAAGGAAGAGGGGGAAGCCCGTCGTTTGGGTGAAACAAACAGCAGCAGCAGCAGAACTGATGCTGAGTCACAGGAAGCTGAGTGCTGGACTCTCACCAGGAAGCGAGAACGCTGCTGTTTCCGGTCGTGACGAAGCAGTTCTTCTCCTCCGGGTTTATCATGGTGGGGGAAACGGTCAGAGAGGCGCTGGTGTTCACGATGGGGCGGGATCTAAAACAGACAGACCTGGATTAAGGACCCTATCATTGCATTACACATTGGCAGGAAAAACGTGACATTTAGGTGACTGTGTTTAAACGCCTGTCAAGAGATAAGGAGTCTGTGAAACTGACAGTTAGCTTAGCTTAGCACAATGAATGAAAACAGGGGGAAACTGCTAGCATTCCTACTGTAGCTTAGTGTAGTCGTGTATTGATTCTCTCGCCAGATTAAGACCTTTAATAAGTGTTAAATGTCTGTCATGATATCAGATGTTCATTTTATCAAAAGTGTCTTAAGACTTTTTAAAGGAAAAGCCTGACATTTAGATGATGCTTAAACGCCTGCTAAGAGGTAAGGTGTCTGTAAATAGGAAAGTTAGCTTAGCTTAGCATAATGAATGGAAACAAAGGGAAACCGGTAGCATGGCTCAGTCAAAACATAGAAAAGAGCTGCCTATGAGCAACTTTTAAACCTTTACCTTACACATATATGGTGGTTTTATGTACGCTATTACCACAGCGAAAATAAGCAGGATCTTAATGTAATATCTGTACAAGAGACACAAATGTGTCATAAATGATGTGCAGATTAAAGACCCTATCATCAATAATAACTACGACTTTGTTTTAAAGAAAAAGCCTGGAGGTGAAGGTGGACAAACAAAATATGTAAAAATATAGCAATGGTTATTATCAATACCAGCATAAATACCACACTGTTTATATTTCAAAAGAACATACCTGTAGAGAACGGCCTTATTGACACCAAAGGCACCGACGATGAGATCTGAGGAGATAAAGGACCAGAGTTAGGAAACAGAAAACCAGTGTAATGATGGTCCTGCTTACTGGTAGAAGTCTTCCCCACCTGGGTATCCGTTCATGTCCATGTCTTTATCTCCTCGGAGGGAGAACCCGAAGCTGGCAGGAACCGATCCTGCAGCCCACTGACCCGAGATCACCTGAGAGGGTTTCTCCCGCAGACCCTCCGAGAACCCGTTAAAGATGTAGACCACTCCCTGCTGGTCCTCCCCGCCGAACGGGCAGCTGATAGCCACGTCTGCAAGAGGACAACGAGAGGAACAATATTAGAAATATATCTTGATGGGGCTTTAGCTGCTTGTATTAAATCTCTTTTGTGGCTTTAAAATCAGAACAGGTAGATTTTTTATATTTAATGGATCTTTTCTGTGTTTTTTTAAAAGCCAAGCCCCCACCTTTTGTTTTTAGACAAATATATTCATTGAATTTGAGTATTTCCAGCAACAGACAAATACGAAAAGGTATATTACCCCTCAAGAAAGAACAATATATAACCAACACAAAAATCAATATATTTTATCTTTAATTTTGTGTAAATATAAATATGTTTGACTTGTTTTATTTTATACTTATTTGAACGTCAACATTTTTTATTTTAATTGTACTTTTTCAATACATTTTTAAATCTATTTATTATTTATATATATATACATATTTTATTATATTTAATTGTGTTTTTATTGCACATTTTTATGTTAATTTTCTATGTATATACAAATGTTATTATTATTATTGTATACATGTTGTTATAAAATGGAGCAACTCTGACAAAACCCAAAAGATAAATAAGTTTTACCAGATTTATTTCTTCATTTCCAAAAACTAAACCATGATGCGAAATCATTTCACCTAAGTTCTTACCATTAAAGCCGTCCTGGTTCAGATCTCCCAAAGGTGCGATAGTGCTGCCGAACCTCCCCATCACCTGGGAGCCGGTCAGGTGAGGCAGCATGAGCTCCAGCTGCAGGGCTTCTGTCTGCAGGTAAACATAGACCCGGCCCATTTCCTCCAGACGGCCATCGGAGCCGCGCAGCATGAACATGGGAGCACCGACCAGCAGGTCAATCAAACTGAGGACAGAGAGAAATCACACAAACTCATTCAGACACTCAGACGCCCGTAATGAGAGGTTGGTGCCGTCCAATCGAGACACCGCCAGATAATCATCTGAGGATCGAGAGGAACAGAGGACTCACCCGTCACTGTTGAGGTCTGTTGTTGCCACTGTGTACCCAAAATATGATCCGATCTGTGAAGAAAAGGGAATCCACGACTTTAATCATCGAACCTCTAACCATCAAAGACATTAAAGAGGCCCTTTTCTGCTGTTAGGGGTGTTCCCTTTTCTGTACTCTGTTATATTGGATTTAGTGCATGCAAACGGTCTGCAGGGGCTAAAATCTCTGTTGTACGTGATAGGCTAAGAGGCGGGACATCTCTAAGCGGTTGACCAATCACAACAGCTAACCAATGAGAGCAGACTGGGCTCTGGTTTCAGACAGAGGGTGAAAAGAGGTGCTGCAGCACAGGCAGTATGAGAAACATAAAGAGCTGTCTGAACATTAAAGCATGGAGACAGTAGAGGCACAAAATACACATATGAACCTTGAAATGAATATGACCCATTTAACTGCAGGAATATCTGGCTAGATAATCCTGAGAACCATTACAAAAATCAGAGCTATGCTGACGATATTCAGAAGGGTATTTCTCCTGATTCTCCTGGCATTAGATAATACAAAACAATCATGCTACTACAATCTTGCTTTCTGCATTACTACAAAAAGAAAACGCTCGAGGAAACAAAACATGCAGGCCTGATGGATTTCACAGCTTGCAGGCTTTTCTGTTCCAGGTCAGTTTAACTTTCTGACTCGCTCTGTCATGAACCTTGAGTTTAAAAAGGCCCACTGATTGTAAGGGCAAGTCTGAATTGCAAATTCACTCGTGATTATATTTATTCAGCTGAGTCAATCATCACTGTTTAAACGAGCTCCGAGTCTGTTGTATTCCCAGAACCATTTGCACAAATTGCCACTGCACTTTCCCCCCCTGAATAACTGAGATTTACTGCAAACCACGGAACAGACCCAGATCGAGTAAAGGAAATTTGACTCGACAAATGAAGAGCTCTGATGAGGAGTCGAGTCTTGAAAACACAACACTCAAAATATACGGCCACGTAGGTGAGTCTATGAAGTAGTCTTTCTGTCTGGTAGGAGCGACTCACCTGCTCGCCTGTGAAGTTCATGATGGTCTTCAGATCGGTACCGTTCAGAATTGACACCTGCAACACAGAAGCCACACATGGTCTTTTTTAACAGGCTATTATATAAACACCGTCTCTGGTCAGGAATTCACTCCAATAATAAGTCTAACTGAACACTGGAGGCTGTTTTCCTGCCTCTTTATTGATCCATCTGAAATGAGAGCAATGATTAATCTTTCTCACCGATCCGTAAAGCTTGAGTCCTTTTGGAACGCCGGCCACAAAATCTGAGAGAGATGAAGCAAAGATTTAGCAGATAAAACACCACATGGAGCTCAGAAACCGTGTAAAATATTCTACTTTATGTTCACGTCAGCGGGAATATTTACTCTGCTGTGTGCCAGCAGTTTTTGCATTTTGATTCCAGCACGCTTCATATAACTTTGGCCATGTGCGTGCATTCCCAATTTAATTTGATTGGCTTACCTTCCACCTGATCACCGCTGAATTCCCCAACAGCGATAGAGTAGCCTGAGGACCAGAAAACAATGTCAGACAACATTTCTGACTTTTTTCCTACATTTCTGACTTTTGCTTAACATTTTAAATGTTTATCAAATTTCCAACATTCTCAAAATTCTGACCTTTTTTTCAAAATCAGACTTTTTTCAACATTTTGACTTTTCTAAAAATTCTGACTTTTTTCTCAGAATTTTCCCCAAAATTCTGACTAATCTCTAAACTTTTGGTCAGATTTAATAGAAAAATCAAAAACACATAACCCGGCACCGCAGCATTAATTGCCATAGAGATGAAGCGACGATAACCACCTAGTTATTACCGAAAACTCTGGCGTCGTCAACATACATCCATAACCTTCTAATCTGGCTTTGCAGAACCCCCTCAGGTATCATAGGGTTAAAGGAGCCTCTCTTACCTTGGTAGCTGTCATCGTGCTCGGCCTTCACCTGTCTGGTCTGCATCTGGCCCTCCACAGACTGCATGAAGTACCCGGGGTAGTACGCTTTGATAATGTCCTCCTTAGCAGCAGAGATCACCTGACCTAGAAATATCACAAATACAGAGAAATAAAATGTAACTTGGCAGGACATTTTGAGGCTTTACAGATTTCCACGTGGTTTATTGGTATTTCCTACGTACCCTGCCAGAAGTAGCTGCCGGGCCCTCCTAATACCACTTTGCCATCCTGAAAGACAAAACCGTACAATTACTAAACTGGAAGAGGAAAATGATTATCCCAGGAACTTCAGTAACAGGAATAGGAGTTGTTACCGTGGTGAAGTCTGCACTGAAGCCCCCCTGACAGTAACCCTGTCCCACCGCGTCACTGATCTCTGCAACAGAACAATATATAACATTTACTACATCCATATTTATCTTTTGCAAGACAACCCGAGTTCTACATTTTCACTTTGTCTAATGCTTTCCATTTCCAGTCAGCTGGGTCTACACGGTCCATGCAAGGAAAGAAAACATGAAAAAAGGAGAGAAATATTAATAAATAAAATGATTTAAAAATGGGAAAAAAACAGACACTAAATAAATAAAAATAAGAATAAACAATAATAATAACAGAAAAATAATAATAATAAACAATAATAATAATAAAATAAAAATAATAATACAACTAAATGCATGTAATAAATAACAGTGTAAAACATGCACGCTTATGAAATGATACACTTAAAAGCAAAAAGACAGAAACTACTCAGTGTTTCTCTCCAAGCAAATTGAATCACATGTTGCAGATCGGGGAGTTATTTTAGACTCTGATCTAAATGTAATCAGCCACTTTAACTGGGTCACAGAAACCTTCTTTTATGTTTCATCTGGAAAACATGTGCAATATTAGACGTGCAACTCCTTTCTTAACTTGAACTCTTAACTCTTATTGACTAGACATTTAATTTCTTCCTTTTATCACTTCCAGAATACAGTGACTATTTAACACTCGCGCTTCTATTGGCTAGCGCTCCAAACTCACTGTACATGATAGGCTAAGGGGCGGGACAGCTGAGAAAACAGGACAACATCAGAAAGACAAAGACATGTCTTAGTGTCCCAGGAAATAAATACTAATATCAACCTGAACATGAGCAGAATGTGTCCTCTTTAAGATGTATCAGTGAGGAAAAGGGACAGTTACCTGTGCGGCAGGGAGCAAATTCCACAAATTTGGTGAAGTTATGCACCGAGAGGTAGCAGGTTCCTGTGGCGTCAGACCGGGGGTAATCTTTCTCAGTCCTCCAGGAGTAGAGAGGGGCACAGCTCTGGGGGGGAGGAGGGGGGAGGGAGGAGATGTGGTGATGAATTGGGTGAACTTTAATGTGGGAGATGTTTTTCCAGTTGCAACATCACACTGCTGAACTCGGGAGGAGACCCCGGCTGAGGTCAGCGGTACATCTGGATCACGGTAACACCGTAACTTAACCCCGGTCACCTCAGAGCAAACCAGAGGCGGCTCCACTTTGAAGTATCAGGGGGGGCACTAAACATCTCTTTACGGTGGGTGAGGTGAGAACTGCACCGCAATGACAACAACCTAATGGAGGCTAATCTGTGGGACAAATTCCGAATAAAGAAGTGATAAATCATGCTTTGGAAAACACTTCAGTCTTTTTCCCATGGTGCAAATTCCCATGTTTGTTGATGAACACAAACACAACATCCATCAGCGAAACAGATTACCTGACCTCTTCCTTTCGTCTGATTATTCTTTCTTTATAATATTTATAGGAGACAGGTTTCCCACTGAGAGCCCCAATTACAACAGCAGGTAGTTTTTCTGCAGAGCCGAAACGTAACTCCTTCCCCTCCCATCCCCCACAATCCTCTCTGAAAGGGTCTCCTTACCAGGATGGTGTCGCCGTGAGAACGCACAGTGGCACCGAACCACTGGTGGGACTTGAAATCCACCTGATGCTCCGTGTTGTTCAGCAACACGGTGCGATCACCTGGGGAAAAAACACAAGAAAGAGACACTTAGTGATATGATGATGATGTTTTCTGCACAGCGCTTGAGTAAATGTACTTCCGACACTGGACTTTGTGTGGTATGCCTTCAGGAGATCCTCGCTTTCCTTTAGCTTAACCTCTCTGACCCCTCGCTCTGTTCGACCACCTGGCCGCTAACGCTGATCTCCCACTGCAGCACTCGGACGGCAGCAGGTGACATGACAGATGGTGCCAGGAGTCAGATTTTAAAAACTACTTTATTGGAAGACAGACGGTACATCTGTGCCGCGACCGACGGAGAGTGAAATGCAAACAAATCGATTAGGCAGGGAAGTCACGTCAGCATCACGCAGCTCACACACACCGAGGGCTTCAGAGTACGCAGTGACATCTGTGAGCGGAGTGCAAATGTGAGGTCAAGAGCATCTGAGACTCTTCTACTTAACCCTCACCATTCCTCAAACTGAAACGCAACCTCCACTAAAAACCTGCATTCTCTCTAAAACACAGCCAGGTCAGATTGGTATAAGTCCAGGAAGAAGTGAGCCTGCTTCTCACTTGATTTATTACCTCAGATTGTATAGAAGTCTACGAGAAAATGTTCCTACTAGTCCACAAACCAATGGGGGACGTCACGGTGCCCATGAAAAGGGAGCTAGGAAATGTCCTCAAAATGTCATCCAAGTTCTTCCCTTTGATTCATTTCCCAGACTTACGTCCCCTTTCAACGGTCAAGCGACATGCATATCAGAAAGAGCATAGACTGAGGGCTGGTGCTGCCAGAGATCATGACCTGAGTGCATGTGAGGAGGTCCGGCTGTGCCTCAGGCCTCCCCTTTTATCCCCGTCCTCCCTCGCCTCTCCTCCCGGCAGCCTGGCGCTCGATGCTCCATGTGGAAACAGAGAAGAGATCCAAGCAAAACACACTCTCTCCAGCCCGGCTTCCTCTCAGCAACCCCTCACTCATCTCTGTTTACACACACACACACTTTTCTGCCTCTTTCTCTGTTTTCATATCCAACATTATCTCCATCTTACTATCATTTTTCTCCCACTATCTCGCCCTGGTTGCCATTAATACAAAGCGCTATCGCTCCTTTGCTTTCAGTGAAGTGCAGCTCCCCCCTCACTAGTGATGTTTAGCAGCAGTTTATTAATAACAAAACTGCGTCTCTGCTTATTCTCCAACACTGTGGTTTCCTGCTAACGGCATTCATCATCAGCCGGATACAGTGTGGTCAGAAGTGTGAAAGTAGGTGCTTTTTCTAAATGGTTGCATGCCCTCAAACTGCTCCTTATTAGCATGTTGCTTTACCTAATCCACCTTAGCCGCATGGTCTCTCTCTTACAGCGTACTCTTTCCTTATATTTTCATAACTCAGGGGTCCTTGTTTGGATAAGGTTAATGTAAAGCCACCAGGGGAAGGTAGGAGCTGCAGCCCTGAACCTATTCTAGACTTTACCCAGAGGAACTGTGTGAAACAGTCATTGTGAAAGGACATTTAATGGACGGACAGACCCAAGAACTACCGTGATATCGTAATGAAACAAGCATCCGGTAAGAGGTTAGGGTTCCTCTGAGGATGTCAACAATAATATTGTTTCCTGAAAAAAACTCTGAAACTTTAGAGAAGATGTTGTTTGTAACCTATTAAACTGGCTGCTTCTCCACCTTTAATCTTGTCAATATTTGCACAGAACTTGCATCACATGAAGACCTATAAATAAGTCTCTCGGGACCATTGTCTAAACCCAAGAGCAAGTCTGCCATAGCGTGATTCGTTTTCCATGTAATCTGTAAGTTAACGCACTTCTTCTTCTGGCATCGCTGCAGATTTGGGACACCTGCCATTACATTTGCTGTAACTGCAGTGCTTCTTTAGCTGTAATTCTTATTCCTCTGCCACTACCTAAACATAACTGACCGGAACATCTGAACCTCCTGTAGTGTAGAGCAGATTCTCAGGACTTTATATCCAAGGTTCATATGAGAAAACAGCTCGAGTCCACCACAAGAAGCTGCGGTAAGTCCTTGTGTAACTCATACTACACAACTTTGATCTGGCCATGAGAACGAGAGGAAGCACACCAGAGGTTCGGCCTTCAGAAGCTCTCACATGGCAGCATTCGTTCTAGCATTAGTTCTGTGTCACCATAACAGGCGATGAGACGCTCTGATTGTGTCTCCACTGAGCCCTCCAGAGGGCAGATGGAGGGACGGGACACAGCAACATGTCATGTGCCCAGCGGACCCCTGGGAGGCGGGTTAGAGCGGCTGCTGATGGGACATGGTGCCTGGGCTCTCCGGGGAGCAGCAGTGCATTGTGGGGGTCTTACTCTCGCCTTTGAACTGTGTGTGCGATGACAGCCATTAGTGGGCTTGTGTGTGTGTGTGTGTGTGTGTGTGTGTGTGTGTGTGTGTGTGTGTGTGTGTGTGTGTGTGGGGTGGAAGACAAATGGCCAAATTCACTCATCACATCAGCTGCTCCTGGGGGACAGCAGGAGGGGGACACGGCTCTGGTTTCCTCCCTGCCTCCCTCCCATCCTGTATGTGCCCTCCTCACACCCACCCTCTTATCTCAATGCGAGAGGAAGTGGATGGGGGGGTTTCGAGCCACTTTGACCCAATTAGTGAGTCTAATTAAGAGGGTTTGTGGGTCAGAGCTCAAACTCACCGACAGACCTCTGACCGCACTTTATGGTCAAAACAAACGATGTACCGATACTGGAGGAGACAGCAATCCTTTAAGGGGTGGGGGTTCATAAAGCAGATTTCACCGGCAGAAAAGAAGAGTCATTGTCTTTGTTGTATTGCAATATCTTGACAAGACCAAAGCTAGGTTACCACCAAAAATGCAGGGAATGAGTCCTCAAACAGGTGGAGATTATCCTGCTGAACAAAACGAGTCAAGCATCATAACAACGATCCAAAATGACCTGGAAAAAACCATCGGACCAGCGAGATGCTGCCTTCAGGGGTCAACGTTAGTCATCCCTACCCCTCTCTATGGGGAACCCAACAATAATATTGTTTTCCAATAAAAATAAAAAATTCAGAACTTCAGACAAGTTAGAATTGAATTATGGACAGAATTTTGCCAAAAATTGATTCAGGAAATTCTATCTATAGCTTGTGAAGCACCTTGAGATGACGCTGTGTTTAAAGAGTGCTATAGAAATTAAATGCATTATCATTATCTATCAGGGCAGAGGCAAAGTGATCAGACAAATTCAAGGAAACCAAGAGTCTCGGTTGTTTTTAACCAAATAATCTGGTTAAAAAACAACTAACTCTCGTGGCTTAAGACGTGACATATTTACAGCTTTCAGCCTGATTCAAAGTCTCATAAAAGAGGTCTTAGGGCTTGTCAATTATTTTTAAATGCTGGTTGACGTTTTAATGTGACTTGCATGAACCCCAACTTAAGTTAGATCCAACTTTCTGCAGTTAAAAAGCCAAACAGTCCCCAGTTTCTACAGTCGAACCAGAGCTATTGTGTGGCTGGCTACGCTCTCTTCTCTTGGGAACAATTGATAAAAGATGTCGCTGGCTATAATAGACACTCAGCGTTAATCATTCCAGAAACCGTCCGACTCTCTCTTTAGTATCAGAGCTGGCACAGAAACCCGTCACAGCTACAGTAAACGAACTGCAGCCGGGAAAGTCTCCACGTTAACAGCTGTTTGGCCACATTTGCATGCAGATGTCCTTGTACCGAGTGAATGCACAGAGTCCGTCCCGGTCCAGATGTTGGACCCGGCTCCGATGAGATCCTTCAAAAAAATGGCCTTGAAGGACGCTCTCTGATGGCCCCTCACTGCGAGGCCTTGCACATGACATCACTCTGCGTGGCACCGAGCCAGCGCCGTTCATGTTGCAAAGAAAACAGTGCAGCAAAGAAAAGGTACCGGAGCAGCGGGGTCCAATAAAAGGAGCGTTGTTAAAAGCAGGCTTGTGAAACACTCAGTGGAACATTTCTCCCTATTGTGCATTTCAGGACAGCTTTGATTTCTCAGGAAAGAAGCCAAGAGTATCGCTGCCTCTATACGTGTGATTCATGCGGTTAAACCTGAAAGCTTGCAGTCTTTTTGTACCTGAAATGATTCTTTTCTTCTTGGTGCATTGTGTGAAACAGGCTCTGACAACACACTGAAACCCGAGTCTATTCATTACACATCCTCCTCGTGTTGTCCCAAACCACTTCACTTAACTTCGACTCAACTGGAGTCTTGTTATCCGGTGTCTGCTTCACCTTTTAATACAAACAGGACCTTTCTTTGTTTTGTTTATTGGTGTTTATCCCTTTCTCTCCACGGCCTGCAGGACGGAAAGGGATCCTTCTAGGAACCTCGTCAACACCCCCCGTTATCCTGTTCATCCCCCAAAGACAGGGACACAAACAGGAAAATGGATCGCCCTGCAGCCACCAACAGGTCAGTGGAGGATGGAGGGGGTGTGGGGGGGTTGCTGACGCCTGATCCTGACCTGCTGCTGACTGCATGAGTGGAGAGGAAACGCTTCGATGGGTCCACAAGTGCAGCAAAGCTCAGCTATTTTTGGAGAGTTCAAACACTGTCTCCAGTTTCTCAACCGCTACACAAACCAGGACGTCGCATGCAACCGTTGCACAATTAAAATGATGGTACTGCATTTATCTTCCAAGCACAAGAGGTTTTTAGTAAACGCTGCATGTGTTTTTGTCTAATTATTGAAGAGGTTTCCTCCCTTGCATGTGTTTTGGCACATTTGTGTTTTTATATTTGCATCGTTTCGGAAGCTGCAGAGCGATTCTCCTGATGGAAATGTTTTGGGGTCTATGAAGCACGTTAGCAACTCACCTTCCGTATCAAAGTCGATGGAGTGGCAGTCCGATTGGCTGAGGCTCCAGGGACAGTAGAAGACTGACCCTCCCTCGGTGACGTTGAACTGCGTCGTGTTGGCCTTCGGCGCTCCGATCACCACGCTCGCACTGCAACAGACACACACAACAGAGACGAGTTTAACCAAACCGCAGGGTGCATATTAACCCGAGTTCCTCCACCAGCGAGGCCCGTAGCCTGGCCTTCATTAAGAAATGCATACCAGACCTCCCAGCAGACGCTTTAAACACGTTGCACGTTTGGCTCTGACTCACAAGCAAAACATTTTAACAGGTTGCAGCAATGCTTTACATAATCCCATACAAGCAGACAGGCTGCTGCTGCGACACATGTGATGCACACACACACACACACACACACACACACACACACACACACACACACACACACACGCATCCCTGTGGGGCAGATTGAAGAGGAAAACACGAAAGCAGACGGGCTAAGTGGAGTCACACTCTTTGTTTCTTCAGCTGTGGCACTAAAGCTGCGTCCTTGAAGCTACACTGTACGCCTGCAGGAAACACAGCAGACCTCTTCGCATGATTCAGTACAGGTGAGCCTTCAGACATGAAAGCTGAGGAGGAAGAAATGATGGAGAAAACAAAGATATTAGAATGCTGTAAACTCGCTGGATAATGGGTTTTAAGTACCCATGACTTCACTGTGAACCCACTTGACCCGACCAGCGTCAGACTCAGTCGCTGGCACTGATGTGGGTTAGAGAGTTAAGAGACCCTGAGACCAGACGCTGTCTCTGGGGGCTCAGAAACAGGAAGAGCACACCCTTTCCTGGCCTACATCTTCCAGTAATGCATGAACGTTTAAACGTAGCATCCTGCACCTAAGGGGAACTTCTCCAGTCTTGGATAATTAATCCCAATTAACCCATTTATTACCTCAGAGGAAGAAATGCAGAAAGTTATGGGGAAAGAAACTGAAAGAGAAGAGCGCCAGAGAACGTTGGTGGTCGGCTTTCAAATCATTTCATCTTCCATGGGTTTGGAAAACACACACGATAATACAAAGGGAGACCAGAGAGGAAGTTTGGTATTTCAGCGGTGCTGCGGTCCTAATACCTCAGACGAGATCTACAAATGTGGAGCAGAAAGTCCTGGTTTGTGTTGGACGAGAGGAGCAGAAACAAACTAGTCTGAAAAGAAGCTTTTTCTGACTACAAATGCAGCTGCAGGAGTTTCCCCAGCAGAGGAGCAGGTCTCCACCTGTACAGTAATGTGATTCACAGAGGGGCTTCCTGCAGGGATCCTCTCTGTGATTCAATAAGGAGGATTTCCCTCTCTGACTCAAACCTCTCACACAGATATGAAGGCAGTCGGTCAATATTGAACACGAGCTGTGCTGAACGAGAACGGCCACCATTTGCATTTTAAGCATCATCTCGTAGTCCTGCAGAGGGGTTTTAAAGGAAGACGCTAACACATTTACTGAATGATTATGTGTGGTTTGGTTTTTGCTTCTCCAGAGGGCAATAAGTCAAAGATGGAGTACTATTTTTTAGAGGGGGATTTTAAGACTAATGTTGATGGTTTAGATTTTTGTATTAATGCCATGCTAAATGAAAGAGAAAAGAAAAAGTTTAAAAATAAATACAAATAAAAGTTTAAAAATAAATACAAATAAAAGTTTAAAAATAAATACAAATAAAAGTTTAAAAATAAATACAAATAAAAGTTTAAAAATAAATACAAATAAAAGTTTAAAAATAAATACAAATAAAAGTTAAAAAATAAATACAAATAAAAGTTAAAAAATAAATACAAATAAAAGTTTTAAAATAAATACAAATAAAAGGTAAAAATAACAAAAAAATGAAAGTAAAATAACTATATTAAAATAAAACTAAAAAGGTAAAATATGTTTAAAAAAATAAATAAAAAAAGGTACAAAATAAATAAACGTAACCGTGATTTAGTGAAATACTGAAAGTTCAACTTTATTATTGACATTCAAAATCTTTCCTCTGACTTTGACTGTAATACCTGGCTCTAATACTCTTCAGTAAATCCTTTGAGGAATAATCTGAAGGAGATAGCTGGAGGAACATGACGCACCGCAGCATCTTTAGCTTGATCTGATCTGAGTCCAGTTGTCTATGGCAGCTTTTCAAAGGGGAACAAATCCAGGAAACAACATAACAAGCAGATTGAGGTTTAATCAGCGAGCTGGCGGTCACACAGATGTGCAGACACACCAACAGAGTGATGAGATCTGAAAGTGCTGTAAATGAGGAAGAATGAGCATTTAATGGGTCTTTATCTGCCAAGGATCAGCGGGCATTTCTCCGCCCTCAGCCTTATCAGTCTCAAAAGGTGACGCGTTAGCATCATTAGCATTTAATGAAGCTGCAGACTGCTGAGAGCTGCATTACTGAAGGCTTTGTGGAGGAAGGTGGAGTTCACTGTGACGATGGCTATGCTAATATTGGTGTTTAGTTTGGAGGACGAGTGATGCTCCGCTGAAGACACACACTCTGTGGACGAAGTGAGAGGAGACAAAAGGCTGTGCACATTTAGTGAAGGGATTAAAAGCATCAGGCTATAAAGGAACTACAGCACGGTCACATGACTTCACGTCCCCACCGCTAAGCTAAAGGAGGCTAATGTTGGGCTATAAAGGAACTACAGCACGGTCACATGACTTCAGGTCACCACCGCTAAGCTAAAGGAGGCTAATGTTGGGCTATAAAGGAACTACAGCACGGTCACATGACTTCACGTCACCACCGCTAAGCTAAAGGCGGCTAATGTTGGGCTATAAAGGAACTACAGCACGGTCACATGACTTCACGTCACCACCGCTAAGCTAAAGGAGGCTAATGTTGGGCTATAAAGGAACTACAGCACGGTCACATGACTTCACGTCACCACCGCTAAGCTAAAGGCGGCTAATGTTGGGCTATAAAGGAACTACAGCACGGTCACATGACTTCACGTCTCCACCGCTAAGCTAAAGGCGGCTAATGTTGGGCTATAAAGGAACTACAGCACGGTCACATGACTTCACGTCTCCACCGCTAAGCTAAAGGAGGCTAATGTTGGGCTATAAAGGAACTACAGCACGGTCACATGACTTCACGTCACCACCGCTAAGCTAAAGGCGGCTAATGTTGGGCTATAAAGGAACTACAGCACGGTCACATGACTTCACGTCTCCACCGCTAAGCTAAAGGCGGCTAATGTTGGGCTATAAAGGAACTACAGCACGGTCACATGACTTCACGTCACCACCGCTAAGCTAATTCCTTTTCCTCATTTCTAAATATGTTCCAGCTTCTGAATTCTGAACTGATATTTAAATGTTTGTTTGACAGTATAATGTGGAGCAAAAAGCAAACCCATTTCACAACAGAGACACTTGAGCAATGTGTTAGCGGAGGATGGAAAGCATCCACCATGTCTAGCACAGTTAACCCCACCAGCTGCCTCACAGCAGCCACTAACAACCTCCACCCCCCCCACCACCAAATCACAATTAAGCATTAATTAAACTACTGTAAGTGACCCGGCTGCATGGGAGGAATGCGTAAACAGCCTCACTGTAACCGAGGAGACTCATTGAGCAATCAAGAGGAAAAATATAAAATGTCCCACCTCACCACAATTGGCCGACTGTAACCGCTGCTTTATGTGGGGTTGAGAAATTAGGGGTGATGCAGAGTGCTGGAACTCGCTGATGTGACATTATCCGTGCCTAATGCGCTTTATGATGAGGTTACAGAGGGAGGTTGTCAGAGGGCAAATTCCTCCAAACATTACCCCCTCCTTCATTCCACATTTAATTGTGTTCCACCCAGCTGCAGAAGCTGATGTCACTTGAACAGCATTATAAGCGCTTTAAGCTAAAAGAGTGGTGGCGGGGGGGGGGGAATCACATTTGTTCAGCTGGCTGCGTCACCAACTGCAGCCATAAACCGTGGCAGCGAGGGGGCAAATGGTGGAAGAGGAGGAAAAGTTGTAGCCTGCAAACCAAAGCGACGCTGAAGTAGAGCATGCACAGAGACCTGGTTTACTCCGAGCTATCAACACCTGATTAAACACTCAAGTGGTTCCATATCAGCGAAGAGACCTGACCTTCAGAGGAGAAATACAACAAACAGGGCTAGGAACTACTGGGATAAACTCCTTCAGACACAGTAAATCATCTGAAAGGGTTCTAACCAACAATATTAGACAGAAAAAAGGCAGTAACGTGGTGGGAAAAGTCAAAAACAACAAGTCAACCAAGACAACTAAGACAAAACAAAAATACCATGAAGAAAGAATATCAAGTATCAAGTCAGTCTTTATTTTTGAGTTTCAGGTCTTTAAAGAGGACATATTATGCTTCCTCTGGAGGAAACAAAGGGATTTTAGCCTTTGAAGACCATTTACATTCACACAAACCTATAAAAGATCAACGATGGGGTACTATTTTTTTGGGGGGGGGGGCGGATTTTAAGAATAATGTTGAACATTTTATAAAAAGGTTAATATTTTAGTATTAATGCCTGGCAAAATAAAAAATATAATTAAAGTAAAAAATAAATACAAATAAAAATGTTTAAAAAATAATAATAGAAATGTAGAAAATTAAAATGTAAAAAAAAGAAGAATAAAATCAAGTAAAAGGTAAAAAATTAATAAACCTAAACCTGATAAAAATCACTCAAAAAATAATTTGATTATTTGTGTTCAGAGGGTAAAATAAAAAGGTTGATAACAAATAATTGTGAAATTTGTGAAAACGTCATTTCAAGTTTGAAGTTGAGATATTTAAAAATGGGATAAACTCATTCAACATTGAGTTTCAGGTCCTTAAAGAGGACATATTATGCTTCCTCTGGAGGAAACAAAGGGATTCTAGCCTTTGCAGACCATTTACATGCACACAAACCTATAGAACACACTAAAGGAAAGGGAAACCCCAAAGAAAACATATTAAGGCCCCTTTAAAAGCATTGCTTGAGTCTGCGGCTAAAGATGCGTTTTAGTTATTGTTATTTATTCCTGCCACTCAATTGGATGCCACTTCCAACAAAGAGATCTGGGGAATTTAATTTTGACTGGGAAGGAAAAACACTTCCATTAGTTGAGTCAGGTTTAAGAGGTAGATTTTGTGGGAATATTCAACCAATGGCACGAGAGGAAACTATGACTAGCTCTCTAAAATAGATTTGTACATCTTGGAATAAATGTGTTTTATTTTTAGTGTTTGTTTTCATTGGGAATTATGAAATGTGGGTAAGGAATACTAGTCATTATAATAAGGGATTTGTTTTGTATCTTTGGCTCTTCTGAAATGGAAGCAGCCACTGGATGCTGTCACTTCTACAAAGAGGGATCAGGGGTATTGAATTTTGACTTCCTGGAAATTAACTTTAGTGGTTGATTTTGTTGGAATATTAAAAACCAGTAGAAATAAAATCACACAATAAGGCATATGTATGACTTAAAGGATGCATGTCCATGAGTAACTATATCTAGCTTTCTAAAATAGATTTATTTTGACGTTGTGAATCCATTCAGTCCCTCAGAAGATCTATTCTCACATGAACCCCCCCAGCCCCAGCCCCAGCCCCAGCCCCAGCCCCAGCCCCAGCCCAGCCCCAGCCCCAGCCCCAGCCCACGGTGAAATCCCTGACATATTGTGGAAACATCTCTGCAGAATCACTTCATCAGCATAATGAAGTGATACCTGGATCAATGGGGAGCGGACGCTTCGGCTGACATGCTGAACAAATTAATGAGTAACTGCATGATGTCATCCCGGAGCAATATTGACTTTTCGGAGCGAGCGAGCGAGATCAGCTGACAGCACGGAGGATGACGGACGGCGGCTCGCAGACCACATGGAGCCGGTCAGAGCCAAGGCCAGACAGAAGCTAGACGTCTCCACACACCACACACACACACACACACACACACACACACACACACACACACACACACACACACACACACACACACACACACACACACACACACACACACACACACACACACACACACACACACACACACACACACACACACACACACACACACACACACACACACACACACACACACACACACACTCCTGTAGATGATGAGAGTAGCAGTGCATGCTGGGATGGCGTGTGCTGACTTCAGAGAGTCTCCACATTTAGATTTAACGGTGCTGTGAGAGGCAGATAAAAGCGTTGCATTTTTCACGCTGTGTTCAACACCAGTGGAAAATACTTTTACTCGAGGATTGAACTTTAAATGTGTGCATTTTTTTTTACTTTTATGAGTTTTTCCATTTAATGCAACAAGAGGCCCTATTGGGGTTTCTATAGGTTTTGGTGCATGTAAATGGTCTGCAAAGGCTAAAATCACTAGTTAAACTAAAGCTTAGCTATTTTTTCCCAGATTTGTGCAGCCCTACTTTCCATACCTTTCCAAATTGTGGCTTTTAATTACTTGGTGGTGATTCTCCAACTTGTCAACCAACTAAACAGGAAGACGATGCATAATCCCAAAAGTAAGAGGAAGAAACCACAGGGAATTAAAAAAACGTTATTAGAGGGGCCTGATCATTAAAAAGCAAACATGTTTCAGCCAACGTTGGTCTTTGTCGGGCAGAATTATCCCTTTAAGGGCTTTTTAATGATTAAGCCGTTATAATAAGAGCTCTTTAATATTATTTTCCTCGTGGTTAGTGCCTGCAACGCCTGCCAGTTTATTCCCCAGTTATTAAATGCATCCACCACACCCTCCATGTCTGGTTCAGTATGCAAAGCAACCACTTATCTTTCTTTCCTAAATACACTTTTTAAGTTTTGCATCAGCTGGAAAATGCACTCCCACAAAAACATTTCCTCTGAATCCTCTGAGGGATAAGAGTATTGGGCGACAGGTGGCCGGCGAATCAGAAGAGCTGCTGCAGCCAAACAATGCTTTTATCCTCACTCCGGGAAAAACTTGCAACTTATAGTTTGAACAGATAGATTTTACGCTACTGTGCAGCTGCTGGACGTCACTAAGAACACACATCAGCAACCCATAATATCCTATAGAGCTTCAACTAACTATTGCTTTTATTATTGATTACTGATTTGGTGTCCATAGTCTGACTCAATGTCTCTAAATCTCCAAAGATATTCACATTAATATGATATAAATCAAAGAAAAGCAGCGAATCTCCAGGCTGGAAACGGCTTTTTCTGACATTTTTGCAATAAAATCAATTCAAAACTAACCTGAAATCCAGCGATTCCGCCCATTTACTCATCGATTACCTGACTATTCCATGCAGCTCTATCCTGGCCCCCCTCCCCTATCCCTCGCCTCTCTGTGGCTGTATTACATTATCATTATGAAGACCTGATGGGTGTTAATGTGTGAAAACCAGCAGCTGCCCTGCATGAAACCACCAAGCATGCGTGACGAGGGAAACATTTAAAACATCCCAACACATTTCACATCAACATGAGTTATGGTGGACTCCTTCACAGTGTTGGGGGGTAACGAGCTTCAAAGTCCTCTGTAACAGCAGGAATTACATTGCAGTTATTAAGCATGAAATGATCTTCTTACTTTCTTTAAGGTCTTCAACCATCTGCATAAAATAAATCAAACGTCTCTTTTCTCTTGCGCTACACACTCGAGTGCATGGATGAGGAGAGACAGAAGGAAGTCTCACAGCAGAGATAAACAGGCTGGTTGCAGCGCATCGTGCAGGGAAAGTCATCAAATTCCACGCTGGAATCGCCATCTTTCCCAAACAAATTGAGCAAGATACAGGTACTGGGCGGGCACCATCAGACAGGGACACTTTGCACGCTACCTGGACCAGAGTTCTGACTGAAACTGAGCAGAAGCAGAGGTCTGTGTTCAGTACTGTCCTGATCAGAGTAAGGAGGTGTGCTGATCTGAGTTTAACGAGGTTCAACTTCATAGTGGTATTTGATTCACGGTGCATCTCAGGTAATGTGAGTCCAAAAGTAAAGTAACTAGTACTCTAACTAGTAATGCATTGCTTTTTTTGAGTCACTACCCTAACCTAGCACTGCTCCCTCATACCAAACTGTCCCCCCCACCCCCCCTCTTCACCAGTCGTCCTGCAGGAGTCTAACAGCGGCTGCTTCACACCTCTGCACAATGAACCACCTCCCCAGGGGTCTCTCACCTCCACAGAGAGGCTGTTGTATTAAACATCTTGGGGGGGGGGCAGCTGTTGAAACACTCTGTCTGTGCCCCCCCACAACCCCAACATACATTCAAACACACACACACACACACACACACACAGTGGGGAGCAGAGGCGATGTCCTTGGCTTCTACTTTAGTTTATTCTCTGTTTTTCTTTTCTTTGTGTTTTTTAAATACTTTATTTATTTATGATTTTTTAAAATTCTTTTATATTTGATTATGTTTAACTCAAACCTGTTAAGTTCTGCTGCAATCTGATAAAAATAAAGTATATTTAATTCAATCTTAAATCATTCTAAACTCACATCCTCTATGTTTTATCCTGGTATTTTAAAAGCCTTTATTTTTCTTATTTATATTTACATTTATTTTTGCATTATATTTGTAACTGTAAATGAAGTATCCTATGTTTACATTTATTCGTATTTATTATTCTATAGAAATGTTCCATAGATATTCCATTAAATGTATTTCTAGTTTTTAAAATAGATGTATTTTGGTATATTTTCTACACCTTAATTCCTCCCAATGTGTTTATTTATGCATCATTTTACACCAAATTAAAGAATTCCTTTCGATTGATATATACTTTATTTAACTATACACTATTTTGTTACAGAATGCAGCAGTGTGTTCAGACATTAAAATACAAATATTATAGAATTACTAAGACAAATGTAAAAATATATATTATATGAAATTTAAACAATATGAAATATTAAGGATTATTAAAATGTTTTTGAAAAAGTCCAAAATGCTGCAGTTAGTAGCAGGAATATATGCCTATTAGTCCCGCTGCAGGGATAGCAAGCAATAATAAAGCGTTACTCGTTGAATATCGAGACGGAAAGCACACATTATTAATAAATGAGTTCACCACCATGGCTCAAAATGAGTAGCAGTAATCTAAGGAAAGGGACATATCTAGGTGTTGGGGCAATATAAAGATGTGTGTTTTAATCAGTAAACCTGCTTCTGATTCCCCAGCAGGAGAGGTGATGCTGATTTAAATTTGGGACGATTAGCTCATTGCTATTTAAAGCACAGCCGTTATCAGGTTACCATGTGAATCACTTTGTGCCCCGGGGTTAAAACCGAGCTGCAGTCAGAGATTAAATCTGACGTCTGAGTCACAACGACCCTGACCGACGACTCACTCCCACCCGGAGCAGACCTGACGTCCTCTGGGCTTTTTTTTCCCCGAGGTGACAGCGGGGGTCTTTAAACGCCCCGTCAGCCTCAACTCTGACATCTTTTTCCAGTCACACAGGACTCATTATTTAAAGCCCCCCTTTCACCAGCAGACCGGAGCAAAAGCTAGACGTTATGTTGGAGACCTTTACAGACACTGGCCTGATTATCATAGGTGCTCACAGAGAGAAAAATCCTCACAAGGCCAGTAAATTAAAACAGAAGTGAGTCATGGTGCTTAAATGGAAAACAGTAAACATTTTCACAAAGAGCCTCATTGTCTGCCCCCTTAAAGACCTTGGCAGCTAAAATATACACGTGTGATTTAAAACAAAGCAACACCGACTGGACTCAGAGAAAACACACGGCTTTTAGTGGCCAAAAGAGACCCGAGTCCAAAGTCAATATTACTCTAACCCTGTGAGAGTGGGTAAACTTCAGGAGGCTGACCTACATGGACAGAGTGACCCCCCTGCCATGTGTCGTCATGGCCAAAGAATCCCTAAATGCACCGACACTGAAACACAAGCAGACACTGGAACACATCATCCATCTCCAGCATGCACCAGGATCTGTGTGCAGCTTTCCTTCTCTGCAGGCCGGGTCTGTTATTATTTACAGCCCCGACCTCTTGACTCCCTCTATCTGCAGGATGATCCCCTCCCGTATCACCGCCTGGCACCGCAGAGAGCACTGAGTTCAAAGATGTTTGGGTGGGAGATGTTCCTGGACTCACTGAGTTTATGTGAGGTGCTCTTTGGCTTGATTTTAAGTCTTAATATGAGCAATCATGTGTGTGAAAAGAAGCGGACTGCAGGTGGGCTAAAGCTACATCCTAATCACGCTAACACAACGCTAGCAAAGCATCCTATGGGCATGGAGTCCTATCATGCACCACAGATCATTTAAAACATATCAAATCATCTAAAAAAGGTGGTTGACCCGAAGAATAAGGAACATTTGAGTCTGGATTTGACTAATGTTGTGATTAAAGCGAGCCATTACATCAATTATTGGACAGCTTTCTGACAACGTTAGCTATGGCTAGCAAGTGAAAGCAGTGTCGATCATACCCTAGCCAGACCGAAAAACTCTAAACCTTTGTCTGCAAGAAGCTAAATGTAGTGCAGGACTTAAGTACAATATCTCCGTCTGGGATGTAGAGGAGTTTAAGTATAAAGAAGAAGGAAATTATAACATACAAGTAGCTTGAAATTGTACTTAAGTGAAGGTTTCTTTGGACCACACACACTTGAACATATATGGGGCTCACTTCCTGTGTGTATCTGTCCCCAGGCGTTCTTCCACGGTGGCCGTCTGTCCAAACTTAACTTCATTACGCCGGGCCGAGGGGCAGGACAGAGCCACAGTTATAATAACCTCATTGTCAAGTTGATGGTCAAACTGGGAGAGAGTGATGCCTTGTGTTCATGGAGCTGTCAGAGTGGTTTATGGGAGAAGAATCCCTGCCTTGTCTCTGGTTCTACAACCAAGACTAGGAGACTAACAGGGATTCAAGTCTTTGCAGACCTCTAAAACACACAACAGGAGAGGGACTACTCCAGCAGATGATGGACAACTTGTTTTTAAAGTGGGAAGAGAAGCTCATCCTTTCCTTTCAACCCTCACCCGCTACTCCCCCTCTGACTTTGGGTGATGATGTTGATGTGATGGAAAAACAACAGATAGCATTTCACTGATATATGTTGTCAGGAACGAGGAATGAAAGTTAACAGATGCTCGTGGTTTGGAGATAAAGCGATGAGTCATGCATTTAATCTCGCTTGTGTCGTTTGACTTCAAGTGCATGTCGAGGTGGAAGTTAAAGAAGCAATTATAGAAATCCTGCATTCTGTTTCTGACTTAAAGAGGCCCTATTACACTTGTTTTGGGTTTTCCCTCTCCTGTAGTGTGTTGTATAGGTTTTGGTGCATGTAAATGGTCTGCAAAGGCTAAAATCCCTGTGTTGCCTACAGACTGAGTTTCTCTTCAACCCTGCTCCATTGGACTCCTTTGTTTGCATAGGTGACATCACCATGTAACACTCACGCTTGTATTGGCTAGCGCTGCAACACATTGTACGTGATAGGCTAAGGGGCGGGACATCTCTCAGTGGTTGACCAATCACAAAAAGCCAGCCAGCTAATGAGCAATGAGAGCAGACTGGGCCCGGGTTTCAGGCGGTATGAGAATAATAAAGAGCTTGTTGAACATTAAAGCATGGAGACATGTCCCAGTAGAGGCTAAATACTGATATGAACCTAAAGAAAGAGTAGAATATGTCCTCGTTAAGTAACAAAGCATCTGAATATAGATACAAAGTGCCATATTTGCTTCCAAAATCTACTACAAACTCTCACTGAAGTGCAGTAAATGTACTTTATTGCATTACCCTGCTGTAAATTACAGGGCACTGAGGCGTACGGGGCTTTAACATCATTCCTGTTCCGCACATTATCTCACCGCCTCCCCCCACCCCCCCCCCACGAGCACGGAGAAAAGTTCAGATTAAGTCATCAGAAAGATGACGTGAGCTTGTGTCTCACACTTAGTGAGCCGAGGAGAAGATGATGGTGGGGGGAGAGGCTAGACAGTGGGGGGAGAATTAAAAATCCCTGCAGAATGACATCATCATCATCAGCAGAGGAGGAAGAAGAGGGGCTCATGGATTCATAATTCATACCTCCGTCCTGAAGTGAATCCCCTGCTTCCCAGGCATGGTTTAAAGAAGACAGGGTCAGGGGGAGATGTAAGGGGAGGGTGGGGGAGAGAGAGACTCTGTCTGCCGGCCCGGGAAGTGGGGAGGAGAAACAGGGAAACCAGAGCTGCTGCTCGGCACAAAGCCTTCTCTGAAATCCCAGCATGCTCGCTGGTGGAGCTGTGCAGACACAGACTCAGCCAGGAAGTCTGAGAGAAATATCCCTTCTCCTGATGACCAACAGAGCAGGAGCCAGCCCTCTGCAGAGGGGGAGAGTAACGGAGTACTACTACTGGAGTATATGAGAGGGGGAATATTGTACTTTTTACTCCACTACATTACTATGCTGACTATGCAGTACTAAATACTTCTAATCCACACGTACATCACATTGACAAACCACACTACAAAATTGCTCTTACAAGTAAAAAGGGAGTCATTTTTGCATATATTTGGCTAACAATAACCCTTTATTTCATATTTGTGTACGTTAAGTACATTTTAAAACACGGCTTTTAGTTGTAATGGAGTACTTTGAGGGCGTAGTATTTGTACTTTAGGTAAAGGATCCGTCTTCCAGCACTGATCCTCTGCATGTGTAGCAGAAATGCAGCTTTCTCTGCCTCTGATATAAACTCTACATGCTCCTCAGACTCTGTTATTTTCTCCTCACAGAGTATTAGACCACAGGCATGTATGCATCAGTTTAAGTTGCTTTAAAAAATGCCAGAAATCTCAGATGGAGGAATGTGAGACAATCAGAGCAGCTGGGTGTCACATCCCCACCGAGCATCCCAGAGCAGAGAGACTGCAGTTAGGAGGCTTTTCAGGTTAGGAGGTCAGAAATAAATGTCATTTTGGAGGGCAGCAGGATCAAAAAGGGTTGGGGTTTTATGATGAAAGAGCCACTCTTTTATATTAATGTTTGAGTCATTTAGCACAATGCAATTTCCTGGGTTTATTGAATTACAGTGAGCTGTGAGCCCACTGAGGCACCAAAGCTGATTTAAAGTCAAACAACATCCCACACATGATTCCCGTTTGGAAAAACCCTTAAACAGGGGAAATGTTTGGCGAACACGTTGGAAAAACCTACTGTGTTCACTTTCTCCTAAATGTTAGAGAGACTTGTTGCTTCAAAAAGTGTCATTTGTCTGTGTTTTAGAGACACTCACCTGGCAGAATCAGCCAAATAAAAGTCCACAGAGTATCCGAAGTAGCTCCCATTTGGTCCGGTGTACACAGCCGGGTTCTCCACATCCAGGTTGAACGCCTCCCCAGGCCGGGAAACAGTGAGCAGCAGCCCGCAGAAAGACAGCAGGCAGCGGGCGAGCATGGCTCCAGTCCCCGGCGTCTTTACGCGGAACCGCTCCAAGCGCATTTTTTAAAAAGAATTAATCCACGAAAGTTGGGTTTTGAAAACGGGGGAAAGTGTCCAAGAGTTGAGTCCGCAGATGGAGCCTGGAAACAGAGGTGTATTTGGGGCTAAAAGTGCATCCCTGTGAGTCTCAGCGTGGTGGTGCGTGCGTCCTCAATGCTCTGCGCGTTAACCTCCTCTCTCTCCTCCTCAGCTGAAGGGAGTTCCCACAGCCTGAGAGCAGGAGGAGGAGTCTGTGATTCCCTAAATGAGGAGGAGGACACTTCTCATCCACTGACATGTCTCTGAGAACATGTTTACCCTGTGGTTTAAATGTGGTGAGGATTATTAACCAGAGGAACAATGCATCCAAATCCTGCTTTCGATTTGATCTGACTTTTATCTCATGTGGCTGTAGCTGCTGTGAAAGTCAATGACAGATAGCTCTTAATCTCTGCAGGCTGTCACTGAATTGCATGATTTATGAACTCCTTGTACTGGCACTAACTTTCAATAATACATCTTATTTTTATCCTGGTTGTGAAACAGAATCAAACTTCGTAATTTATCCCAGAAGATAGGAGGTTTTGTGACAGAAGGAAATAAATAGAATATAAATAAATAAAATAAAAACATAAGAAAGTAAATTAAAGAATGAATATGCAATAACATTTAAAATAAAATTAGGATATTTACTTTTAGGTTAAATAAACCACGTACAAATCTGAATAAAAACATAGAGATTTAATTAAGAATGTGCAATAAAACAACTAAAACAAGTTAAGATATTTAGTTAAACACAAGAAGTTAAAGTAAAATAAATATATACAATAAAATGTGAATAAAAACATTAAAAACTAAACAAGAAATTAAAGAAAAAATATAAATAAAAAGATTAAATTAAAATGTTTATATAAACATGAAATGAAAGTAAAATTATGCAATAGAATTATTTTTTAAATTAAGATATTCATTCAAGCATAAGAAGTTAAGACTTATCCAAGACAGATACAAATATTAAATAAAACACAATAAATATATTTGTTTGTTAAAAGTTACATTTCAAATTAAAAGTAAAAAGTCTAATAAAAACTTAAAATAGAATACAAACATTTATATAACTAACCAGTCTTTATCACACCTCTTGCCTCTTTATTTAATGTAAGCCTTCTTATTTCATATCATCATTTATTCAGACAGTTTTCCCTCCGTGGGACAAAAACAGATGTAGGATTTGATTTATTCTGTTTGGATATTTTGCTCCAGCTCCTTTAATGTTTCCAGGAACTAAAACCAGGAATATAATCAGCCACTGGTTTTAAAAACTCCCAAATAAACATTTCCCATAATAAACCCAGGACGTATTTTCACAGCTCACACACCCTTGCTTACCGAGTGTGTGATGCACATGTATTTCTGTCTAATTACAGCGTCAGGATCTGATTCGGGCGACTCGTGTGGGAAGGTTTCTGGAGGACTCGCAGCGACTCCTCTCTGGGATGAGACCTTTAATAAAGATCTGAATTAGGGCCTGTTGGTTTAGCTGATTCTCCTGAAGCCTCGGGGATGAACCGGGGGCCAGAAGTGGCAGCAGCAACATGAACTCTGCTCGTATTTATAACTGAAGTCTGACCGTAGACCGATGGGGGTAATCCACAGAGTCTGGGTGGGGGTAGGTGTGGGGGGGGGGGGGGGAGATCACAGCTGTTGGGGCCACTTGATGGTTCAGAGCTCTAATCCTGAAAGGGGTCTCACTCCTCACTCTGTTTTAAGGACCTGAGCAGAATTCAAGGAGTGGTTGACAGAAAGGCAGATTATATCGGGAGTCCAGACTTTCCCTCCCAAGTCACGTCTTGGTTTATAGAGAGCCCGTCATGTGCTGTAGAGTCACCTGAAACCATGGGACTGCAGAAGTCCTGGATATCCTAAGGAAGAGACAAGAGAAAACAGAGGAGGTTATTTCTCAATGTTCCAAGTAGTGGTCGCTTAGACTCGACTTCATACAGACACCGATATATGAGTCACTATTTCTCTGTGGAGATGTTTTCTACCAAAAGTGAGGAGGACTTCAGAGAGTCAACGAATCACACATACAGACAGGAGAATATTCAAAACTTTACTCACAAAAGTACATTCTATAACTCAAAGGTAACCAGTGAGTAGAAAGGTTAAACGTGCTGAAAATTAAAGTGCATTTAAATCATCAAGTCTGTAGGAAATAAAAGCACGGAGGGCGTTTTCTAAGTCTGCAGAGGAGACCTTCGTTATTGAAGCAGGACTGCTTTGCTTTTTAGTATCTCAGGAAAATGGAGAATGAAATGTCAAAAACACTTATTAACTCATTAAAATAGAACAGAAACTGAAGTGCAGATTGTCTAGAAAAGGTTAGAAATAGGGGAAAGTGTCCATTCCAAATCCAAGTTAGAACCACTTCCCCAAAGTGGCTTTACATTTGAAAGGTTAGTAACTTTGACATAATATATCACAACGGAAAGCATCATTTATTGACATTTCTGCATGTAACAAAGACTTTATAATGAGTAAATTACCCAAATAGATGACAATTTTGCTGCAGATCAACTTATCTGTGCAGCTCTACAGAAAAGTCACCCATACCACTTTGATTTTGGTTTCTAGATAGTTCCATGACCTAATGTATGATGTGAGTTAAAGGGTAAATACTGTGGGTACAGATAATGCTGCTATCAGCCTTCAGCCATTGTCTGTAGTGTGTGTCTGATTGAATGCCACACACAATCATTTGTTTGGCATCGTAAAGGATCAGGATTCGCTGTGAGATAGGAGAGAGATATTCTGCAGCATTTTAACCTACAGTGTGTGTGTGTGTGTTGTGTGTTCAGCATATTTTCTGTGGGTTCTGAGTAACTGAACTGAACAGTATTTTCCGTCTGCCTCCAACTGTGATTTCATAAAATAAAAAAAGGGGTGTGGTTTCTTTTTTTTTATTCCAATGCCTCTGCTTTGACATCATCATCTGGCAGCTATGGAAACAGATCTGAAGCAAAAACACTTAAAGAACATTTCACAACGCTCCGCACAGCCGGACAACTCTTTAAATTTAGACCTGACACTTTGGCACTCCTGCAAGGCCATGCACACACACACACACACACACACACACACACACACACACACACACACACACACACACACACACACACACACACACACACACACACACACACACACACATACATTAACTCTCCTCTTTCCTGGAGCTGAGCATATGTTTTCCGATACAGCCGGACAATTATTAATAGCACCAGCAGAAAGCCACTATCTGCCGATCATACGCAGATATGAAGGTGTGAGCTCTGCTTCTCTTTATGTGGCCGTTAAACAGAAGTTAATACACTAGAAAGGACACGGCGTCATTCGTCAGCTGTCAGTAATGCTATTCAGAGTGAAAGAGGAACTTTATTTCAAACGTAGACATCTTGGCGTCTCAAAAGAGCCATGTACAGGTTTCACCCTGCTTTTGGTCTTAATGCTAAGCAGTGCCGGCGCTAAGGGGGGGCATTCGAGGGCCGTGCCCCCCCTAGCGGTCATTGATGCCCCTCCTACCAGCTGTGAAGCATATTCTCGATCTGTCACAATCGACTATAATTGACGCTGAGTTCGAAGTTGCTAAAGAGTTTTTAATGTCACAAAAGCAAGCAAGCCCCCCCCCCCCCGCCAATGACCCAATGCCCCTCCAGCAGATCTGCTCTGGCGCCGACTCTGATGCTAAGCTAAGCTAACCACCAGCTACTTTATGCTACACAAATAGATTAAAAAAACAAGTAAATTACACGGAAAGTTCACGAGCAAGCGGTCCGATACCACCTCTTATAGGCGGACCAGTGTCCGGTTGTTTAGTTCACATCAGAGGTCTCGAACTGCGTTCACACCCAAACCCAAACCTCACCAAGGGGTTCGATTCAACCGTACTAAACAAGGCTGGCGTGAACAAGACCTTAGTTTAATATGCAACAGTTATCTTCTCATCTTCCATCTTAAAACCATTTAACGGTTAATCTTAGAGAATTGATTCAGTCAATATTTAAAGACATGCACTTCCAGCCTTCATACTTAAGTTATGTTGCGTTTTCCACCGGAGGCCAAGCACATCATTTGCACGCCGATTACATATCAAGTCATTGCAACGACACGGATAAAGGAACAATCGAATGACGCAGCCTCGCTTCATTACAGGAATCCGTCTGACACGAATCAGTGAAACCAATCAGCAGGGAGAATCTCCGCCTGTTGTCACTGAAATTGTGGGGTCAGAAAACCAAAACAAACCATCAGCTGTTGGCTCGGGGCGACGGCACACAGAGCCCTGAAAGACCTCATAATTGTTCAGAAACTGGACAGAAATCAGAGTTATAAATGTGTTTCAAGCCTCAAAAAGAAGGGATCCTGCAGACTGTAGTTGAACTGATCTGAGGAAGCCTGTTGTTGGTTTGCTAACCTCAATGGGTTCAATGCACGACTGAACATGTTGCCTACTGTTTTCTACTCTTCCATATCTGAAGGACAGGTCAACCTGAAGGGAGACACTGTGAAAATGGCTGTCTTCTTGTGGTGAAAATTGTGGTGATGGAATCCTGGTTGTCACAAGATGAAGCTTTTTAAAACAAGCCTTAAAAAGCAAATCCTAAAATGTCAAACTACTCCTTTAAATCTTCAACATAAACGTTGTTTGTGACTCTGATTAGGAAGACAATCACTACCTCTATCGTCCACTTTTGAATCCTAATTCCCAGAGCCTTATCTAATTTCTCTTTGTGGTACAAACAGTGATTCTCGGGGGGATCTGACCCCCCTGATGGCTGCCATTAGCCAACTGTTAGTGTTTTAAGTCTCAGAACAAACACTGTTTTACCACTCAGGAACAGACGGCACACAAAGAGCACAACAGGCAACTTGATAGTCCGCACACACAGCGGTGGACAGGAGGACTTCTCTCTGTTTGTTCCTGCAGGCCGTTCCTCGAGTGCATCCGTCCAGGGATTAGGTACGACAACGTTTTGGAAAAAGAAACCAATAATTGTTTAAAACTTTGGAGAATATTTAGGCACACTTGCAACGAATACCCTACTACGAATATAACCCTAATTATATACACTTTCTAAGTTTATAAAGTGAATCCTACATTTTGTGTATTTCTTACATATTCGGTTACTTTGAAAAGCCCTTAAGTTAATGAAAAATGCAATGTATGTGATAAACCTTCATTTATTTGTGACTTTTGTAAATTAATTAAAATCTAGAATATCTCAGAATTCTGAGAAAAAAATAAAATCTCGGTATTCCAGTTTAATTTTGGGAATTCTGACTTTAATCTGGGAATTCTGACTTTAATCTGGGAATTCTGACTTTAATTTGGGAATTAAGACTTTATTTTGGGAATTCTGACTTTATTTTGGGAATTCTGAATTTAATCTTTGACTTCAGACTTTAATTTGGGAATTCTGACTTTATTTTTGGAATTTAATCTTTGACTTCAGACTTTAATTTGGGAATTCTGACTTTATTTGGGAATTCTGACTTTATTTTGGGAATTCTGACTTTTTTCGCAACAATCTTACTTTAATCTCAGAACTAAAAAGGAGCGGCCCTTACCCTCTTCTGTATTTCATTTCATTTATTTATCAGCGGTAAAAAGTCTTAGAGCGGGAAGGTAACGATGGCGGAACAGAGGGCTGTAGTGTTGTGGAAATCCTGTACAGTAAGTCTTTGAGAAGAATGAGCTACTGTGAGATTCCAACCTGCTCCTGATGTAAACGAGTGTTTCAAACCCACTGAGCCAACTTTCCTTCCTCCTCTCCGTCTCTCTTTAACTGTAGAAATGCCGTGATACACATCTAACAGGCAGGAAATTCCTCCAATGTAAAAGCCTTCCTGTTTCCTACTCTTTGCTTCTTCGTTACACACACACTAACACACACTCTGCTCTCTGTAACATTCCCTATGTCCAGGAAGGGAAGGGAGTTGAGTCTGGCTTTCTGGATGACAGATTTGTCGCGAAGGAGTGGACGTCCTGAGAGTTCGGACTGTCTTTTGTTTTCAACACAAGCTCTTAGCAACGTCCGGCAGAATGAATCATGTGATTGTTTTAGACGGAGGAATCACCCCGGAGGCTCCTTAGAAGGCAGCGTCACCACCCCCCTGGCCTCCGCCCTTCTGCATTATTGTTTCCTCTGGCAAGCTTAACTGTCAATCCAGAGAAATTGAGACAACGTGTGTGGGGAGCGAGGGGATCCGAACACTGTCCATTGTTTAGTGGGCTTGTTAAAGCAGCCACAAAACGACTGAAAATGAGCAGTTGTGTTTTTATGTACATCTGCTAATCAGTCCGAGGGAGCAGGGCTGTAAAGTAGCAGCAGGCTGCAAGCTGCTGGGGGGGGGGAAAGACCCTGCTACCAGCCTCCGTTTACATGCAATAACACCAGCTTCATGCAGGGTTTAGTCTCTGTCCCTGAACTTGTTTGCTTGACTCTTTAAGAGGCGGTGTAAAACACTTGACATCCTTTAAACGGGAGGTCACTGAGGCAGAGTGGCTGGGCCGAGGAACCACAGAGCTTTTCACACGTGCACTCCAACCCTACAGTTATTATATGACGTTAGCCGGAGGAGATGTGTGTGAGAAGGCAATATCATCCAGTAGAGAGGCTGTGTAAAGTCCAACTGAGCCCAGGTGTGAAAAAGAGGCGCTCATTAAGAAGAAGAAGCAGAAGAAGAAGAAGAAGAAGAAGAAGAAGAAGAAGAAGAAGAAGAAGAAGAAGAAGAAGAGGCAGTCTTCCAGCAGTGGCTCAGTCAGTAGGGGCTTGAACTGGGAATCGTAGGGTCGCCGGTTCAAGTCCCCGAACAGACTTGAAATATGGAAGGTGGACTGCTACTTGGAGAGGTCCCAGTTCACCTCCTAGGCCCTGCTGTGGTGTCCTTGAGCAAGGCACCGGACACCTCCAATCCCCCCTCCCCATTGCTCCCCGGGCGCTGCACAATAGCTGCCCACTGCTCCTAGTACTAGGATGGGTTAAATGCAGAGGACCAATTTCACTGTGTGTGCTCTGCTGTGTGCATGTATGTGACATAAAGAGGGTTTCATCCTCCAGTTCTATCTTCTTTGAAGAAGCAGAAGCAGAAGAAGCAGAAGAAGAAGATATCATATATCTGATTCTGAAACAAAGGACAGATAAATATGAGTATTTTGTGAAGGTTTGAAATCAACATGAACTTCTAAAAGGACTAGGGCTTTTGATGAAACCAAATTAAAAACAGAAGCAACGGTGAAACATGAAGGAGAAGGATCACAGCATCTGTAGGTTACATAACGCAAGAAGAACACAGAAACTGATGAGTTGTGAAAACTCAAAGAGGAAATGTTTGACATTGAACGAGACGTGTGCTGCATTCAGGTCCCGAGTTCAGGGTGTCATACTTTATTTGAACGGCCTATTTGTCTCACAGAGTGATGGCGCACCCCCCGATCCCCTTCTGTGTTCGGCTGTCGAGGCGGGCGTGCTGCTGGGACGCCACCGGGCCTCGGACTGAAGGAATGTGGCCGTAAAATGGACCGGAGGGGGGTACCGCGGGAGAGGGCCGTGAATCAACGTGATCACTGGAGAGCCTGGGGGTATTGTTTCACACACACACACACACACACACACACACACACACACACACACACACACACACACACACACACACACACACACACACACACACACACACACACACACACACTTATAACCATTCACACATTCCCTCCAATTTACTGCAGTTCCCACACCCACTCCCCCTCAGCCGTGTTTGACACAATGCATATGGAAACACCCGGCTTCCCATGGTAAAAACAAACTGCGCTGAAAGTGAAGATAGATAAAGATAGATGCTGTTTCTTCTTATATTTAAGACATAAACATTTTCTTTCTGGATATTTTTACAGCCTCGTGTTATTGTATTCTAAAGCAACCGCCCCGCTGCTGCTTTAAGCATGTTTGTATTAGATGGGGTGATTAAAGAGGCAGCTCCTCTCTCATGGTAATGAATGGCTGATGGCACCAGTAGACACAATACCATCACAGGGACTTTCAACACTTCATCGGCTGAAGGGGCGACTTCCTGCACCGACGGAGACACTCCTGCAGATTGATGGGGAACAGCAATGAGGGCAGGAAAACAAAGGCCTGCCATCATGTCTCCTGCTCGCAGTGTGACTGGAGGACGAAAAGCAGCGTTTACTATCGCTGTGTTTCATCTACATTGATGGGTGGAACACTCCTATGGTGTCCTGAATGATTCTCGTTAATAATTTGAACTTCTTTCCTGTGGTGGAGGCTTAACATTTATCATTACCGTGTATTTTTTCAGTGCAGGATCCTTCAACACAGTTTGGAGGGGGCTTTTGATTAAAGCTGCAGTTTTAGATGTGAACATGAGTCTACACATTAACTAGCAAAGCCACCATCTACCCTTTGAGCCACATATCGACATCAACACACCAATCACACATGCTAATGTTTAGCAGGCACAATGTTCACCCTCTTTGCTGTCATAGCTTAGCGTGTTAGCATGCTAATGTTTCCTAATACGCATTTAAGTGCAGCTAAGGCTTATCTTAATGTCATTGTTTTATTTGTATAATGACAACAGCAGCCTTTCTGTGAGGCTCTTACATCAACATGCTAATATGCTAGCAATAACACATGCTAATGTTTAGCAGGAACAACTTTCACCCTGTGAACCATCTTAGCTTTGCATGTTAGCGTGCTAACTTATTAGCATTTAAAGCAAATTGCAGTTGAGGCTGATGCAAGTGTCATTAGTTTAGCAGATATTTGATAACTAACAACACTTTCTGAAAGTATTTCTCTGTCTTAACATATTTAGACACTAGTTAATGCTTTAAATTACAGGAAAACTAAATGAATTGCAACAAAATGACCAGGTTTTAAATAAACGTTTGCTATGTTAAAAATAAAATGAAGTGAACATTTACTTTTGGTTTTAAACAAACAGCGGGCCAGAAGGAAAACATGATTATCAACCCTTAACTCCGGGACATATTTGTGATACTTGAACAACAACCATAATATTGAAATGAAATGCGGTTGAGTCTTTATTTAGGAAAGCAGACTGAACCAAAGCAATGGAACGTTGTTTTTTCATTCAGCAATAATAATTAGCCATTTGCCGATGAGCTTCTGTTGGTTTCAGAGAGAGTTTGTGTTATTTTTGGAACAATGGCTGTTTGTTTATTGGGATAAAAGACTTTCAGTCCAATGGGACATTTTCCAAGGTTTCGGAAAATTGGCAGTGGGAACAAATGCATGGCACCGATTGGACTCGGACAACAAATGGAAACCAAAACACTTCCGATACGGGAATTTTATTGACAGATTCTCCATTCCAATGTATGTCTGTTTATAGAGGTAATGATTTAAATACGTGTTGGACTGACCACATTGTTTTATATTTTAAATTGTGTTTAGTGTCTCAAACATCTGGAATGAACAAAAACATAGACAGAGCGTTGCTTAAAATACAATTAAGCATCAAACCCACATTTAAAAACCATTGACATACAGAAAGAGGAAGGGAGAACATTTGATTGTATTTTATGAATTAGTGAACAAACGTCCAAGTATTCAACATCGCCGTCCCTGGAGTCGAGCAGCTAAAAATATTAAAGATATTAAAATATTACCACCACTTGTTGACTTAAAACTCTCCATTATCCACCCACCCCCCCCCCCCCCCTTCCCCCTCCCCCTCCCCCCTCCCCCTCCCCCTCCCCCTCCCTCTATCTCTAGCCTGGCTACTTCCTGATGCATTGTGGGTAACTTCCTGTCCCGACTGTACTTAGCTGATGAACAACACAGCGGAGGTCTCATTCCTCATGTCTCACATTCTGTAAACACAAAAAAACAATGTTAGGGGGTGAGTCACGATGCCCGTTAAAATGTCCCCCCCCCCCTCCCAGATACTCTCCCAGTAATCTGCTCCTCCTTATAAGTCGATGTTGATGTGAATGCTGTGCAGACCACCGAGGTGTCACACCGTCTCGCAGCCTTATATAGAAGCCGTCAGAGGTTCCTGATCGGTGCATTCGTTATATCGGTTAGTGTGAAGCAACATGGGGAGGGTCTGCTGTCATCCCACTGCTGATGCACCACAGCACAGAGGGGTCGCAGCCCTCATGCTGACCCTTCATTTATGCTGCTGAGAGCCAGAAGACAAAAAGGTTTTCATATTTAGATTTATTTTTACAAGTAATTGGGATATAAGAAACAAATCGGAAAAAAATAAATGTATTTTGATAAAAATTAGACATTAGTTTGATCACATTTCTTTAATATTGAAAATTGGAAACATATATAAATCTAATTTTAAACACCTTCAGGGTTTGGTAAAGCAGCTCAGAGCCTTCATTTCTCTTCCAGAGACACAGAAGAAAAAAGGTTTAAATATTTAGATTTATTTTTTAAATAATTGGGAACATATCACAAAATGTTTCAAACACTTTTGTTTTATTTTGATAAGAAATTGGACATAACTCTGATTTTTACTGTAAACCAACCTTTTATAAATGTTGAAAATTTGAAACAAATATAGAATGAGTTTTAAAAGAAACTCAAACCCTTCATTAAGCTTTCTGAGCCCCAGGAAAACATATTTACATTTATTTTGAATTCACTGGGATAGAAGAAACAAATCAAAAAAATGTCTCAATCATAAAAGACATGGGTCTACTGGATAGTCACTTCTTAAACTTTAAGACAAACAATATATCTTTAAATAATCTTTTAAATAACATCATGAGAATGCACATTAGAAGTCAAGTACACTGCATGCATGTTGTTTGCAATAAAGGACTCGGTGTCATGTCCCCCACAGAGGACAAGAATTATTTTCCGGCCTCTCAGGAGGATATTTGAGGAAGGGTCCCAGACTATTCAGGGCGACCAGAGGTCCTGGGAAATGATTGGCGGGGTAATATCAGCTTGATGGTGAGGGTTGAGATTAATGAAGACTATTCATGTGCGCTTCCTGGGTCGGGTTTCATCCCAAACAAACCAAAAGCATGCACACAAGCAAACAAGCTGCTCGAGGTCAGCGGCATTATTATGGTGTGTTCCTAAACTAACCCTGATGCATCATAGGATCAAGTGGTAAAATATACAAAAGAGGATCTCCACCTGTTCTCCACATTTATTTGTTCAATTATAGCGTGGTGAAGGGATGTCGTATTTCTGTGTCAGACCCTGAAGGCAGCCTCTTTCTGGTTCCCTACACTCAAACCAATGGGACTGCTCCATGTGTTTTTGGATTATTGCAGAAAATAATATCCGCCAAACACACGTTTATGATACTTACACATTTAGTTCAGCAGGATAATCTTCACATATTAACATCACTTCATGATTTCTGGAGTAAAAAGCTAACGTTGGGCTATAAAGGAACTACAGCACGGTCACATGACTTCACGTCACCACCGCTAAGCTAAAGTTGGCTAATGTTGGGCTGTAAAGGAACTACAGCATGGTCACATGACTTCACGTCCCCACCGCTAAGCTAAAGGCGGCTAATGTTGGGCTATAAAGGAACTACAGCACGGTCACATGACTTCACCTCACCACCGCTAAGCTAAAGGCGGCTAATGTTGGGCTATAAAGGAACTACAGCACGGTCACATGACTTCACGTCACCACCGCTAAGCTAAAGGCGGCTAATGTTGGGCTATAAAGGAACTACAGCACGGTCACATGACTTCACCTCACCACCGCTAAGCTAAAGGCGGCTAATGTTGGGCTATAAAGGAACTACAGCACGGTCACATGACTTCACGTCACCACCGCTAAGCTAAAGGCGGCTAATGTTGGCCAATAAAGGAACTACAGCACGGTCACATGACTTCACGTCACCACTGCTAAGCTAAAGGCGGCTAATGTTGGGCGTGATGATGTTTAGTTGTCTCATTTGGACACTTGTTAGCAACCACAGTTTTTAAATCCACCAGTGGATTTACTGATGTATTTTATGTCGTAGAGCATTCAGATCTCTTCAGCTTGTGTTAACCACAGACCTTATCTCAGGCTAACAACCAAAAACACATTCAGAAAACCACTGACTTCGAGGGACAGGAAATATTAAAATGCTGAGTCATGTCGAAGTTCAGGACTCATTCTTGCACCAAATCATACGTTTCGATCATTGAACACTTCACTTAAAATGTTCGTTTGAATCCAAACATCAGAAACTGGTTAACTGGGGAAAAAAAATCCAGCCAGGTATTTTTATTGCTGCTGCATGTAGCTCTGGAACGTCTCCATGGAAAAACTTTTAGTGGGCCTTTCTGCATTTGGGACACTCGTTAATACTAAATCTGCTCCACTTGTACCACTGCTCTCCTGGCTGTTAGGAATTCAGTTTCAAACAGCCAGCTAAAAATAGCTTTAGTCCTTTTGCATTTTACTTCACTCCGCACTGGAACGTTTATCCAAACCCTTGAGTCCCCTCCACCACAGATACCCCTTTTCCACCGAGGCAGTTCCAGGACCAGAGCTGGTGCCCAATATCAAAGCAGTTGTTTGTTTCTACTGCAGTGGCTCCGGCTTTCTGCCCCAGAAATTGGTTGAACTAATGCACTGAACTTTTGTACCGTCCAAACCAGGAACCAAGAGTTGCATAAATCAGTGAAAGTAAAGAGTAGTTGAAGAAGCAGTAGCACCGATCTCGCACAGTGGCTACAACATGATCACACTTATATATAAATGTTGCAGGAAAAAAAGCTAATAATTGTATAATTTCTGGATATCTCAAGAAAAAGACAGGAGACAGGAGCGTCCGATTTCAAATATTTACTCAACAAATCCAATCTCTTATATATTGCATTACCTGACATTACACCAGTATTGACCCTGTTCTTTTGACAGTATGTCTCCCAGTTCTTTTATTTAGGTTATACGATCACACTTCGTTATCTTGCTCTGCAGTAACCATGTTTCTGCAGTTCTTGAAATACAAACGGTGTACATTCTCCAGAGTCCACAGACTCATAAATGATGCTGCTCCAAAAGCAAGTAATACAGTAACAAAAACAAGGTGTTTTCGCTTGTAATAAGTACAGAAATCTGCCAATAGAACAACCTCAAATCACTCAACCACTCAATTCAAGATATAAGACATACTTTCATATACTGTCAAACTAATCCAGGCCTTTACGTGTGACACATTATTTCTTACGACCACATTTGATCAGACAATCTGTTTGCAAAAATGCCAAAATTCAGCCCAGTTTCTGATCTGCAACGTGAAGTTATTTGAAACGCATTCTCCCATTAAACAAGCCAAACATAATACGTACACTATTCAGTTTGTCGGCTCTAAATGCTCTTATTGATTAGTCGGATTAGCTCTGGTGGCTATGCTAACATCATCCATGTAATACAAAACTTCCCGTCATACAATCCTTGATTTACGGTGCATATATTGTCAATTATAACAGAAGAATTTACATTTGTGGGGAATAATGCATCAGGGGACGAGTCCAAATACTTCACGTGATGGAAGGAAACCATAGGGTCAACGCTGATGGAGAATAAGCGGCGTTCCAGTGCAGGGGTCGGCTTTTTCTGAACCATATCGTGGCACATTAATAGCCGTGTCTAACAGTAGAAAGTTGGAGAAGTCATGCTTGCAATTAAATCTGCTTCAACCCTTGGCTGGGAACAAAACCGGCCCCAAGTACAGAAGTAGAAAGGAACTGGTTTCAGTGGGGAATGTGTGACGCCCGGCCTTCGAGAGTTTGGGAACTCCTGGCATTTCTTTATCTGAGAAACACATGCTGCATTATGAGGAGAGTGCCATGCTGTACGGAGCACAAACAATCCCCGTCTTCCTGCGTTTGTGTCGAGGAATGTTGGGTTCTTTAAAAAGGACAAGAGGCGCATTAAGTCTGCTTCACGTCACGTCGTTCGGCAGAAATGTGTTGACGTCTCTCTGTGACGAATGCTGCATTATTCCAGCGATCGGAAAAACATGACAATCACACCCCGCCACTTTAATCCAGCCTTTCAGTCATTATGCTGCAATTATGCATTATGGTAATGGCACTGACAAAATGCATTTCCCTGGCCACAGATAATGTAACAGTGGACCACCTACACATCGGAGCAGTGGGGTCTTCCCTGTGGGGGCAGAAGAGAGATTTAACCCCACTGAAACATTTAGACGAACACCCAGGTGGTAAACAGGAAAGCATTATCTGTTGCCAGCAGCTAACATCACATAAAACTACCTACTGACTAATGAGTACAGTTACAAAACATATGCAGGAAATTTCCCACCACTAATTTACGTACGCCTGGGAAAAACATGGGAATACTTAAAACCTGCAATAACCGATTTACGGGTTTTACAGCGATAATGAAATCTGAGCTACTGGAGTCGTCCACCTGATGGATGCACGTCAAATCATATCAGTTTAATGTTATTTTGCAAATTTAAAAAGATAATCAGACAGAGAGAAAACCAAAAAGATATCAAATGCATGTGCAGCTAATGAAGAAACACACTATAGGCTGATAACAATAAAAAACTCCCCAAAAATATGTAAATAATAATGCAATTGAATTTTAAAAATGGATGGGTTCTTGTTCTGATACACAAACTTAAACACATCATAAGTGTATCATAAATGTGCAGTTTCAAGTCAAAATGAATATTCTGTATATTAAAAATGTCAGCGTTACCGGCTCTTTTGATACCGTCTCTTTCTCTGCACTTATAACTCTCTGAATGTACCTTTATATGTAACGTTATGTTCCATTCCTTGCACACTTACTGTAAATAACATCATGCTTTGTATTGTGTGAACTGAAAAGTTGGCCCTTCAATAGTCTTGTATTCGTCAGACGTTTCTATTTTAGAAAGTTTTTATTCTGCTCGTTTGATTTCTAAATGCCTTGCTTTGTTTTTTGCTACTGCGACACATTTTTTTCTCACAATTTGGAATCAATAAAGTACATCTTATCTTACCCGCAACTGTGGCTGGGGGGGATAAGGGTTAGGGTCAATCTTTGAACCTCAAGGTTGTCGGTTCGATCCCAGCCCGCGCTGCCAACATGTGGATTTAGCCTTGGGAAAGACACTGAACCCTGAGGTGCTCCCGATGGCCAAATGTGGAGGCAGCAGCTGGGTGGAGGCCATAGACTGTATATATAAAGGTGGAGGCACATCGCTCAGCTGAGTCGTGCACGTTGGTGACTTGGCGATTGAGACCTCTATGTGTGTGTGTGTGTGTGTGTGTGTGTGTGTGTGTGTGTGTGTGTGTGTGTGTGTGTGTGTGTGTGTGTGTGTGTGTGTGTGTGTGTGTGTGTGTGTGTGTGTGTGTGTGTGAGGTTCCCTAGAGCAAGTGTTGCTGCTCTGCATGGATGAGGTGTGAATGACTCGTAGTAGCTTTAAGGGGTCCAGAAGAGCTGTATAAGTACAACAAATGTTCGCTTATAATGTTACTTTACCACTGCGTACTGAACTGTTTTACTTCATTGTTAATATTCTCTTGGGTACCTGACTTCTTATTTAATATGCAAGTCTATTCTTTTTCTTGTAGCCTTTCATCTGAGTGAACGGCTTCCTGATTCTGACAGTAATACACACTTTCATAAGAAAGAAAACTAATAAATAGAAGAGTTTAAAAGACACACATCTTCCTCAGAGCCTCACTACATTACACACTTTTGAAAAAATGAAATTTCTGAGACTCATTTCATCCAAGAAGCTGGATGATTCATTTCCAGTACCTGGAGACCAAGTGTGTCACACTGAGGGACTCTGACCATTCATGGTAATAATACCTGTCTCACACTCACAGTGCTGAGGAAAATAAACAGCATCCCATAATGTTTGTGAGCTGATTCACTCTTCTAATGAACCCCTCAGAGAGGCTTAGCTGCTGACTCAAACGCTCTTCAGACCGTGACTCTAAATAAGGCAGCGTCTCTCCGTTAGCATCAGAGGCTAACAGGACTCTGTGTCCCTGCTGACCTGATATGTTTCTAAACAGGGGTGGAGAACAAGTACTGCACTTAAGAACTGTTTGAGATACTTGTTCTTTGCTTACGTGTTGTATTCTCATGCCATTTTTAACTTTTACTCCACTACATTATAAAGGGAAACATTGCTATTCTAACATCTGTAGTTACTTTACAGATTCAGATTTTTGTATTCAACACAAAGGATTTAAAAAAGATTCTGATTATGAGAGCTACTTTATAGTTTGTATTAACCATTTTCACTTAAAATAAATAGGTTTCAGCTTCTAAAATGTGAAGATTTGCTGCTTTTTCCTTTCAAAATTGACACTCTGGGCTCTGGGTAATTAAGAAACAAATCAAATGATATATCTACTAGTAAAACCATTACAGGGGAAATGTATATTTGTATATAAATTATTCTTCCTGTTCTACTAACATCCTTATACTTAAGTACAGTAACTCTATGGGTATTTATACACCTTAAGTGGTTTCTTATTTATTTGTATACGGACAAAACAAACTGCTCTGTGAGGCTGTACTTTATGCTAACATGCTAACAATGGCACATGTTAGCATATTAGCTTACCATGTTAGCATATTAGCTTACCATGTTAGCATTTGCTCACTAGCACAAAACACAGTGGGTGGTGATGTGACTTTACTTTCTTCACGTCACTAAAATCCTGTTTCTGAATAACTAAGGAAAACACATATTGTCCTGAGTCCGGCGTCCAGCGACCCTAAACCTCTGATTAGAGACGTGTGATACCTCAAAACCAACCTGAATCTAGCATCACCCTTGCAATGCGATCAATAATGCAGTTTGGTTGTATTGTGTTTTATTTTTAGGACACCGTGCTGCACAACAACAGTTGTGTGTCTAAATTGACCGTGCATTCTCACTACTCACCACTTACTGTCCCGGCTTATGACCCGACTTCGGACTGAAGAGGATCCTCTGTTCCAACAAACACATGACTTGCAAGATAGTAAATGTGATTTATATAAAAAATGACGCAGCTAAAAGGAGGTTAAAGTCTGCTGGTCTAGGAAAAGAGATTCACAAAATAATGATGATGAATCATATGATGTGAAGTCCTCACGTCCCTAATTACACTTCCTCCCCCTCTATTCCCATATCAGAAACTTTATATTAAAAATCACACTGTGACACCATCTCTAACCCTTCACATTTTCACGCTGCTGGCCACATTTCAGCGTGCAGTCAGAGGATGGTTGTCTGTAGCATGTGGTTGTGGTTATGTTGCTTTATCCCTTAAGCCAAATCATTGACATGTCAAGAAGAAGAAGAGGACGTTTTTCCACATTATTTCCTCACTTTATAAGGACTAATCTCTCTTAAGTGCAATGCTGGCTGCCTGTTATCAGTCAGCATGTTGAGTGTCGGCAGAGAAATCTCAGATATGTGAACCCACTCCTATCTCAGAGTGTCTTATCTGCCCAGTTCTCTGTGTATGTTTCTATGGCGCAATTAGCTTCTTCCTTTCTTTGGGTGTCGTGCTACCGTTAGTTAGCTAGCTACGTTAATGTTAGCGGTACCAAGTCATTGCAGACTGCTCGATTAAACCAATTAAACAACAGTGGCTTCTTTTCAGAAACAACACATGAATGACTTTTATTGATTTGTACGTTGTTTACCAAACTAACTGTAATCATCGTGGGTCGCTTATCTTCCGCTACGTAGCCGTGATGGCGGTCATTGAATGAAAGAATTGTGCATTTTTGGACCACTATAAGAGCACAGTCTGGTACTCATAGTGCATTTGGTCATACACTATATAGAAAAAGTATTGAGACACCTACACATCACACCTTCAGGAGCTTTTATGACATCCAACCCCAAATTCTTAGGCCTTAAAATGAAGTTGGTCGCCCCTTTGAAGCCATTGCAGCTCCTTCTTTTTGGGAAGGCCTTCTACAAGATGTTGGAGTGAGTCTGTGGGAATTTTTGCCCAATCATCCAGAAGAGCATCTGTGAGGTCAGACCCTGATGTTGGACGAGAGGGCCTGGCTCACAATCGCAGTTCATCCCAAAGCCGTTCTGTGGGGTTGAGGTCAGGGCTCTGTGCGGGCTAGTTCTTCCACACCAAGCTCAACCAGCCAGGCCCTTATGGACCTTGCTGGAGCAGGAAAGGGAAAGCATACAATTGTCCAGAATGACTTATGATGAACCATTAAGGCTCCCCTTCACTGGAACTAAGGGGCCTAAACCAAACCCACAGAAACAACCCCCGTATACCCGATAGTGTCCCAATACTTGTGTCTTTATAGTGTACTCCACATTGGGATGCAGTCAAAACAACAACTCAGTCAGGAAGAAGCGTGAATTGAGACACAACTTCTGCTTTATTTGGGAGTTGTTGAGACATTGAGGCAGAAATCTGTCTTGCTTTTGTACTTACTTTCTCTCTACAGGAGCTGTAATGCACAAGGTTTTCTCCCCTCCCCTCCCCTCCTGCGTCACAACTGCAGAGTTTCCCTCTGGTTTTGCCTCTCCTGGTGTGTCTGGTTTCTATTAGCGTGTTGGCTGCAGCCTCAGCGTTGTGCAGAGGTACGGGAGCTGTTGTGGCACAAGTTTCCCTTTAACAACATGCACCCCCCACCACCACCCTCCCCTCCCTTACTCTGACTCACACACATAAGCAGAACATGCAGCTTCCCCCCCACACTGTCACACCCCTGCAGCCTAGGAACAACCTGGAACATTTGAGTAAACTAGTGTGTGTTCATACAACAGTTTCCATGGATAACATGAAGGGAGGGGCAGAGGGAGGGGGGGGTTCTCCCTTGAGAAACTGCTGTCATTGTGGGCGCGTCTTCTGGACTCTTTCGCTCATCAGCATCTGGCCCCGTTTCTCTCTGAAGAAATGCCGTGTTTTTACCCCATGTGAATATGAACGAAAGTGACTTCGGCCTGGGAGGGAAACACGGGGAGAGGGGAGGATCAGAGGAAGCGTTGGAGAAGTACGCGGTGAGGAAAATTATCTTCTGCATTCGGAAATAATGACATGGATCTGGTGAGAAGCAAAGCCGCTGGTGTGGATTCAGAAACTACAAAGTCATTTCAAAGAAAATCATTGAAGTTTTTGGAAATCCTTTTCACGTATAATTCCCAATTTCATACATTTCTGTCGACCTTTTTCAAACATGCCATCAGAGAATGATATGCTTTAGTTATTGGCAGCTATTTCCATGCTTTAATGTTCTCACACTGCCTGTGCTGCAGCACCTCTTTTCACCCTCTGTCTGAAACCAGAGCCCAGTCTGCTCTGATTGGTTAGCTGACCGGCTCTGTTGTGCTTAGTCAAACAGTTTAAAGATGTCCCGCCCCTTAGCCTATCACATACAATGTGTTGGAGCCCTAGCCAATAGAAGCGCAAGTGTTACACAGGAAGAAAACAAAAGGATTTCAAAGGAGAGAACCCTGAAAAGCATAATAGCCTCTTTAATCTGTAGTATTCCTGTTCAAAATTAGACCAAACTGGTCCTTTTTTGAGCCAGGACAAAATATGAAGCTGCTTGTTTTTGACCTCTTGCTACTGAAGCACTTGTTGATGACTTGTTAAGAGCAGTGAGGTTTCAATAACGGTATAAAACACTCAATGCAACTGCAGAGGTCCCTGAGCGTACGGTCAGAAATGTGGAATGAATAAATGATGCTGAGTATGCAATAGTATCTACACAAGTTGTCCCAACAGGATTGCATATCAGCGATAAGGAAACATAGGTTCAGTTCATGTTTACTGTCCTACTGGGGGATGTTGGACTTGCCCCAGAGCAACATAAACAACAACAGAGCAAAAATAAAAGGAAAATCTTACCGAATCATGAGCTGGCAAAGGTAAATCCAAACAGGAAACCGAGAGTCAGAAGATAGAATCGGAGGATGAAACCCTCTTTATCATACATGCACACAGCAGAGCACACACAGTGAAATTGGTCCTCTGCATTTAACCCATCCTAGTACTAGGAGCAGTGGGCAGCTATCGTGCAGCTCCCGGGGAGCAATGGGGAGGGGGGATTGGAGGTGTCCGGTGCCTTGCTCAAGGGCACCACAGCAGGGCCTAGGAGTTGAACTGGGACCTCTCCAAGTAGCAGTCCACTTTCCATGTTTCAAGTCTGTTCAGGGACTTGAACCGGCGACCCTACGATTCCCAGTCCAAGCCCCTACTGACTGAGCCACTGCACAGGTCACAGATACAGGTCCAAGGTGAGCTTCAGGTAACAGAACCACACAGGTAGAAAACAGCTAAGAAAGAGTGTGTGGGAACAGCTGGTTGGACTGCAGGACTGAGCAGGTGAGAGGCTGATTATGGACAGGTGTGTGGAGGGGTGAGCCAGTCAGGTGATGGGGAACAGGAGGGAAAGTGTGAGGACATCTGGTGGACGGATGGGAAATGACAATGGTTATATTTAGAGAATTACAGTAGAAGAAGTAGGGAGAGAAAGTGTTAACATTATTATTATTTCATGAAATACTTGTATTTAGGAACCGAACATTGTATGCGATATAAAGAAAAGCATGTATTGACTCCAAAGTTAGTCAATAAAGTTGAGGTTCTTTCTAAAGCCTTCTTTTGTCCCCTTTTCTAAGACTACTTGTATCACCTCGATCCTTCAGTGCACAATCATGTAATAAACATCCTTTTTTCCAGGACTCAGTAAGCTATCAGCACATGTATCCTGCAGGAATGTCACATCAATGTTTAAATAGTTATACGACCATTAACGGAGTAAAATAATGCATCAAAGGCTCTTTAAATGTAAGTCAATTCCTCATATGAAAGCAGCTCTATTCGGCTCAATTGGACATTTCCCAGACTTAGTTCTCAGGATCCGATTTAGACATTTTCCTTTTCACACACAGCTCCTCGTTGCAGTGAACGTGTGAACTGAGCTTCACTCTGAGTCAAGTTCCAAATATCTGGAACATACACTTCCCATAACCCAACTTGATGGATATCATCTCTCATCAGACCCTCCCTGCCTGGTGAACACCCACGTCTCCTTTTTTTTTTTTTTAACGTCTTCAGTCTGTAATGCAGCTTTCCACTGAGCATTTCATGGCACCGAGCCCGAGCTGAGATAACCCTCATTACATCATCCGGGTTATTTTAGACAGACTTTATAAAGCCTCTCCACAGAGGAGAGCAGAGAAGGAATCCTGAAACATGGCATGAGCTAGCACTGCCTGTCCCCTGCTCTGGAAGTCAATGGTTTTCTGAATGAGTTTTTGTTCATGAGCCTGAAATAGGGAAGATATTTTAACGTGACATGAACAACGCCCAACATTAGCCACCTTTAGCTTAGCGGTGGTGACCTGAAGTCATGTGACCGTGCTGTAGTTCCTTTATAGCCCAACATTAGCCGCCTTTAGCTTAGCGGTGGTGAGGTGAAGTCATGTGACCGTGCAGTAGTTCCTTTATGGCCCAACATTAGCCGCCTTTAGCTTAGCGGTGGTGTCGTGAAGTCATGTGACCGTGCTGTAGTTCCTTTATAGCCCAACATTAGCCGCCTTTAGCTTAGCGGTGGTGTCGTGAAGTCATGTGACTGTGCTGTAGTTCCTTTATGGCCCAACATTAGCCACCTTTAGCTTAGCGGTGGTGAGGTGAAGTCATGTGACCGTGCTGTAGTTCCTTTATGGCCCAACATTAGCCGCCTTTAGCTTAGCGGTGGTGTCGTGAAGTCATGTGACCGTGCTGTAGTTCCTTTATAGCCCAACATTAGCCGCCTTTAGCTTAGCGGTGGTGAGGTGAAGTCATGTGACCGTGCTGTAGTTCCTTTATAGCCCAACGTTAGCCTCCTTTAGCTTAGTGGTGGTGAGGTGAAGTCATGTGACCGTGCTGTAGTTCCTTTATAGCCCAACATTAGCCGCCTTTAGCTTAGCGGTGGTGTCGTGAAGTCATGTGACCGTGCTGTAGTTCCTTTATAGCCCAACATTAGCCGCCTTTAGCTTAGCGGTGGTGTCGTGAAGTCATGTGACCGTGCTGTAGTTCCTTTATAGCCCAACATTAGCCGCCTTTAGCTTAGCGGTGGTGCCGTGAAGTCATGTGACCGTGCTGTAGTTCCTTTATGGCGTAATATTAACTTTTCACTTCAGAAATCATAAAGTGGTGTTAATATGTGGAGGTTATCCTGGTGGACAAAACATGTAAGCATCATACATCATCCCCTCACCACTCTATTCTAAGTATAACAGATAAACTGATATTTATGTGACACTTTAACAACCCCCTCCTTTTCTGCTGTTAGGAATACATAAAAGTTCTTCCTGAACCCATGTTCCCGGCATGCTAACACACAGAGGCTTTTATGTTCTCACTCCTCCTTCACTGTGTGCCTGCTGCTATAATTGCTTCCATGTCTCTCAGTTGTGGTGCAGCTGATCATGATGTAAGGGAGGTGGAGGCAGCAGCTGGGTGGAGGCCATAGACTGTATATATAAAGGTGGAGGCACATCTCTCAGCTGAGTCGTGCACGTTGGTGACTCGGCGATTGAGACCTCTATGTGTGTGTGTGTGTGTGTGTGTGTGTGTGTGTGTGTGTGTGTGTGTGTGTGTGTGTGTGTGTGTGTGTGTGTGTGTGTGTGTGAGTAAGGTTTCCTTTTATAACGTGCTATTTCCAAGTCAGGTCCTCACGTCTCAACCGCAGCCTCCTGCAGATAAACACAGTCCCCACACTCTGAGTCAGGAAAGAAATAAGGTATATTCAGAACATGTAAACCTCTAAAGGCTTTTTAAAATGTTTAAATGCCAGAAATGGAAATCAGAGTCAGATTTAGATTGAGTGTTTTTATTTATCCCAGGGGAAACAGGGAGTGGTGACATTGGAAGTTAAAGTGTGGAATAAATAAAGAATTGTCAGATACATTAGAATATAAATGTGTAAACAAACAAAGTTTCGGGGACTTGAACTGGTGACCTTCCAGTACCCAGGCCAATCCCCTAACCAATTTGCCACCACCACTTCCTCATAAAACACACAAGCATCTAACACCAACAGAAAACCAGCGGAAACACAGAGACAGGAAGTAAAGCAGACATGAAGAACTTCCCAAAATAAAACAGGAAACTGGTGTGACAAAATTCTGAGAATGAATGTACAATTCTGGCTTTTTTCACCCATTTGTTCAGGTCAAAAAATATCACATGTGGCCGTAATCCCCTTTAGTTTATAGGTTAAAATAATCTTTATTGTATAGAAAGCTTCTCCTTTAACAGCTGTAAAAAAAAAGAACACTTCAAAAATTCATATCGTTTGTATTATTTTGAACGACGTCTCATAATAAATCACTTTGGTGCTTTTGTTCGTTTCCTACGGTAAGACTTTAAATGCAGGACTTTAAATGCATTATTGTTTTTCCCTCTGATGAAAACCTCTCATCTCAGAGAAACTCCAGCTGGAGGAGCAGCTTCAGGAGAACAGCAGCTGATTGTTCCCTCTCCCTGGAGCTGGATCTTTCTTCACCACGTTACCTCTGATCTCGACTGATGTTCTCCACATGAAGCGCTACCCTCAGATCATCTGCTGATCACACACACTGAGAGTATTGTCGATGGGGTTGAGGGGAGAAAGTGCTGCGAGCTGCAGATCTTCTGTGACTGTTCACTGGAGTCAGCGCTGACTCGCTCTCAGTGATGCAACTCTAACAGGCCGTTGGTTTAACAGGATGTTGTTGAAAGATCGCTTTGACATCAGCTGCCTATCTGACAGGATCAGTCTTCTCAGCAAACAGCCTCAACCCATCTGTACAACTGACTGTGAGAAAACACTTATTATCAGAAGGTCACGCACTGCTTAAAGACATAGCTCCCCATTTTGCTTAGATTTCAGGAGAAAAACACAACTTATATTAGAGCTAGTGCTTAGTATGAACACAAGCTTAAGTTATAGAACAAAGACTGGAAATGGGGAAACAGCTACCTTGTCTGAAGGTCATAAAACCCACCAAACAAAACAAATGAGCTCGTCCTTATGACTGAGGTTCATTTAGTCTCCATGCTTTAATGTTCAGAAAGCTCTTTATGTCTCTCATACTGCCTGTGCTGCAGCACCACTTTTCACCCTCTGTCTGAAACCAGCAGTCTTCCAGCAGTGGCTCAGTCAGTAGGGGCTTGGACTGGGAATCTTAGGGTCGCCGGTTCAAGTCCCCAAACAGACTTGAAATATGGAAAGTGGACTGCTACTTGGAGAGGTCCCAGTTCACCTCCTAGGCCCTGCTGTGGTGCCCTTGAGCAAGGCACCGGACACCTCCAATCCCCCCTCCCCATTGCTCCCCGGGCGCTGCACGATAGCTGCCCACTGCTCCTAGTACTAGGATGGGTTAAATGCAGAGGACCAATTTCACTGTGTGTGCTCTGCTGTGTGCATGTATGATAAAGAGGGTTTCATCCTCTGATTCTGAACCAGAGTCCAGTCTGCTCTGATTGGTTAGCTGGCTGGCTGGCTCTGATGTGATTGGTCAACCGCTTAGAGATGTCCCGCCCCTGACGTCAATAGAAGCACAAGTGTTTCATAGTGATGTCACCATGAGAGAATCTACCTCTTGAGGGAACACAGGGATTTTAGCCTTTGAATACCCTTTACATGCACTTAAATCTGTATAACACACTACAGTAGAGGGAACACTACAATAAGCAGAATGCGGCCCCTTTAATGACTGATCTTCTTAATAGGAAATACAAGAGGAAGTCACAAAACATTCATAAACTGACTGAGAAACACTTTTCTTCAGAAACTCACTATAACTGCAAGACACATTTCCACATTTTGGGAAACAATTGACAAGAGAAGTTTGACACTATTACCATTCCTCATGCAGTGATTTGTGGTCAAATCTAAGCAACGAAGCACATTTGCTTCCCAGATTGTGAATAATATTAAATGAAAAGAATGTGTTCAGTATTTTATGAAGCAACATGATTGCAAACATAGCACTAGACAACAAGTTAACTGTGTATTGCTCTATAAAGTATTTGTGCGTCACATAACACAAGTTTTTGTTTTGAATGATGAATTGATGATATGTAATTGAAATGAATGAGCCCTTTGTTTGCATTACATTGATCTGCTGTTGTCCACACGAGCACACAATGATGACCTCTCTGTTGAGCAAACCTCAGACACTTGTGCTAGGATGTAAAGTAGTGATTCATCGTGACACCTTGAACCCAAACAGTGAAGCTAAGATAAAAATCTGGGTGTGTTTTTTCCTGTTTCCTTCACACGTATGTGAGAAGAAGAAGATGTCACTTTGTCATTAAATCCTTTTCACATGTTGTCCAACACCCAGTGACTAAGCTTTGAATAACATCACGATAAAGCTTCTGGTAGCTGCAGCCGCACCCTGGAGAACATGTGACTTTCCATTTGAAGGCTTAAAGAAGACAGATTTAATGCACTTTACAGAACTAAAGGATGTAAACTGAGATGAAAAAAGCATAAGAATAACGTTGTTCTAAAGAGCACTGACTGATCGACTGTAGGTCTTCTTTATATCTACAGAAACTAAACAAATGATGGGTGGAAGCATCCTGAAATGAAGGAAGGAAGGTGATGAGTGCAGGATTGTGACAGGTGATTTATGGATGTTTAAATCACTGTCGCTGCAGGGCGTGACCACGCTGTGATAATGGCTGAGCTTTAACCCAGCAGGGGGGCTCCTGCATGGGGAGGAGATTGTGGGAAAATTGAATCAAAAAGAGCGGAAGTCTTTAGGGTAACTTTATTGCCTTTCCCTCTTTTACATCCTTCAGTGTATTAAGTCTTTCTGAGCCTCTTTAATCCTTCGAACGGTGCCTTCAGCTGAAAGAAATGAGTGACTTAATAATGAACTACTACAATAAGTCTGATTCTTAATTTTCACATCCAGCCTAAACTACATTCATACGACAACATATTGTAGATCTGAGAAAAAAGTAAACATCTGGAGAAAAGAGAATTCATTCTGTGAGTGAGACTCCTTTAAAGTGAATTTTATGATTTCAAATTTAGAGAAATAAGTATTTTCGGTCTGATTCTTAACAATGGGGGCCACTGTATAACTCACCTGGGAGTTGGCACATACTAGGGCTCCTGGTTCTAATTCAGCCTGAGACCATTTACGTGTGTCATCCCGTCTGTCTCCCTCTTTCGACTGTCTCTCCAATAAAGTTACGATGGTTCAAAACTATATGTTTAAAACATACTGTCTACATGACCACATAAATACCAGAGCCTGTCTCGTGGTCCTCGGTGCCGACCAAATAAGAAAGAAAGGAAACATGGAGGTAATGACTGAGCTGCAGCTGCTGCTCTCTGACTCACTGACTTCACCTTCAATCAGAAACAAAACGAGGAGAAAACAGACTTCAGGTGATCCACAAAGAGCTGATTCACCTGCCAGCTGGTGGGGGGGGGGGGGGGGGGGGGGGGGGGGGGGCGTCTGTGATTAGTAAGAGGCTGGACATGACCCCCCACTAGCACACACACACTCTGCAGGGGCTTAATGACGGGCTGCATGCAGAGAGAGGAACTGCAGAACCCTCTAATCTGTGTGTGTGTGTGTGTGTGTGTGTGTGTGTGTGTGTGTGTGTGTGTGTGTGTGTGTGTGTGTGCGCGTGTGTGTGTGTGTGTGTGTGTGTGTGTGTGTGTGTGTGTGTGTGTGTGTGTGTGTGTGTGTGTGTGTGTGTGTGTGTGTGTGTGTGTTACTGAATAACCTTTTCTTTTTCTGTCTAATTTAGCTCAGAAATGACTTCACATCTCTCAAAGAGTCCTCCAGCAGGCAAAGATCCAATCTTAATACTTCACCAGGAGAGGAAGAGGAAACTCATTTAAACGTCTAACTTTGTGCGACAACCTCCAGGAAACAGTGTTGTCCCGTGGGAAGCAGCAGCAGAGGGGGAGATGAGGCGGATCGGTGCTTTTTAAATCATTAACCATCTTTCATTTCACGCGCCTTCGTGTAGAATTTATGGCAGCCCTTTCTCCCTCTCTCCCCCGGAGCTGCAGGGTTTGGGTTTCTCTTGGAGTATTTTATCAGCTCCCAGGATGCAGTTTGACACGGGAGGGGAGTAAATCTGACCCGCGGCTCCTCTGATGTTTCAGGGTCGCTTCGTCGGTCTCAGTGAACTCCACTAAGAGAAGATCCCCCGCTAACCAGACTCCACTAGAGAGGGAAGGTGCTGGAGCGTGAGGTTTCCTAGGAGGTCATTAAAGGAAGAGGAGATCAGACTGGCCTTCATAAGCTCCTCTCTGCACAGCTCAGGTGACTGTCTTCTGGATCCTGCAGACACATGGGGGAGGGGGGGGTCTTTAATCGTTCGATATATGTTATGGTTTGATTCAAACTCTTAATTTATGCTCTGCTATCCTGATGTTGCACCTGGTTAGCTTTTCAGTGATTTATCTGAAGACTTAAAGGAGGACGGAGGAGGAAGAGTAAACAGAGACTCTGCATTCCTGGTCCTCAGAGAGTTTAACCTCGCCTTCATTCCTCTGATTTGTGATGCTAACACTCTGACATCAGAGCGCAGATGCAGGGCAGATCTCTGACCTCCCATTACTTTAGTCCAGAGAGGACGAGCAGTTTATTCTTAGAGGAAGACCCCTGAGATCTCTGCTAGGGGATCCTGTTTCCACGAAAACCCTCGAGAGAGCGGCTATAAATAAACCAAAGTGACGTGTAATTAATTTCAGCAGCAGTTCTCCGGTGTTATGGCAGTCACTGTATCGACCCATCACCTGTTGGACTCACGGTACTCCTGTTTCCCATTGGTAACATGAGACCCCGAATGCATCACAGGTAAAAAAAAAGTGTGGGGTGTGGGAGAGAAAACTCCTACTGGATAGAACACAGGGATTTTAGCCTTTGCAGACCATTTACATACACAGAAACCTATAACACACACACACACACACACACACACCCACACACACACACACACACACACACACACACACACACACACACACACACACACACACACACACACACACACACACACACACTATGGAAATGGTTACAGGGTGAGCATTGTTTTCACAGGTAGACCTACAGGTACTTAGGTCATTTGGATAAAGCCATCAGAATAAAAGCGCACTACTGTAGAGTGAAGACCCCCCCACACACACACACACAAACACACACACACACACAAACACACACACATCCTGCCAGGTTATTGCTTTGAGAGAAACAAAAAGCGGTGTACTGTAGCAGTATGGTTTAAATTAAGGATATTTAGGACATTTTTACATGATTCATCTAATTGTCCATCAGGGAATATGGCCAGGAAGTGATTCTACATCCTTTCCCAGATCTGCAGACACACACACACACACACACACACACACACACACACACACACACACACACACACACACACACACACACACACACACACACACACACACACACACACACACACACACACACACACACACACACATCTCCCTCTCTTTCCCATCACATCTGACCCCTGCTCACGTGTTATTAATGAGGTTTGCCCGAGGCGACAGCAGCTTCAGGATCACAGCGTTGTTAGGAAACATTGACACAAAGACACCTCTGTGGAAACACACTTTCACACACGTCTCTCTGTTTGTTCTCACACTCTGAGTGATGCAAAGACACAAGCTTTACACGTCCATGCTTCAAATTCATTTTATTTCCTGCGTTTCCCGCACAATAGCAAGCCATTTTAAGTCGTTTTCTAGTTACTTATGTCATTCATCTTGAGGAAAAGAAATCATTTCCCGTATTTTCCCACGGTAACAACTTCATTTTAAACTGTTTTCTTGGGATCACGTAATAAATGTTTCCCCGAGATAACAGCCAAACATTTAATTTCCTGTGTTTTCCTGTAAGGTAATATTATTTGCTTTATGATATCACAGTATAAACATACATTAATACTGCCCCTAAATAAGTATGCCATCATCTCGAGATGAATCATTATAATTATTGATGCAATCATCTCGCAAAACGTTTGTTGTTTCAAGATACTGACGTAAATATCCAGATAAAAAATAATGGAATTAACTTGTTTTCATGGGAAAACCCAAGGATTCAAAAGCATAGCATTTCCTTTCAGGGCTTCCATACATGACAAGAGTCTAGTCACCAGTATAGTGAACCTGGAAATGTTGAGTACACTAAAGCGTTATGATAGAAATGTTTATTAGGGGTCATAGAAACTGCAGAATGCCGGGATTATTAGGATCAAAAATATAGACTCGCCCATATTTGTACTCTTGTTGGCTGATGTTGACCTTTAGCAGTGTATTGGATATAGGGAGCACAAAATGAAAATGATTACCTCTACTGTGGAGAAATTATTTTGAGATAAATAACTAATCTTTCCATTCCACATGATCCCCTAAAACTTCCAAATCCACCCAAAATTAATCCAAATCAGCTGACAGGGAGGACAAATGTCTAGAATTGACACAACATCCTCAATAACACCCAAAACCACTCAAACATTGTCCAAATCTTCAAAGCTATGCAAGTTATACTCATTGTGCAAACTGCAAAACATATGCAGGTGAGCATCCGGTAGTTTCTATGTGCAGGGGACCCAAACTCTACCTTTCTGTTAAACCTCGGGGTGCAATTATCACCAAAATGATCTTAAAGGGATTTTTGAGTAATTTACTTTAAATATATTTTAACTGTACGATAAAACAAAGCAACCAAACCAAAGGAAAAATGTGTGTGAATACTGTGGGTGTATGAACTTACAAATCCCCCCGATTGTGATTGAGACATTTTGGTTTTACCCACCAAGGTCTCGTGGGGGAGGAGCTGAGGGAGATATTTACCACACTTTGTCTGGGAAACACCGGAGTCTGAATCAAACCGTGATGCAATCCAGGGGGAAGATGAGGAAATATTTTCTGGGAAAGTGACAATAACACTACTCATTGGAAGTGTTAGAGACATGTGGTTTGTGGAGAGACAGCAGTGTCGTGTAATAATGGAAAACATTGGATGCAACATGAGGGGAAATCTACGTTCATCCATCTGCATCTTTTATCATGTTCATGTAAGAAGTGTTGTCTTCCAATCAATCAGTCAGTCAGTCAATCAGTCAGTCAGTCAGTCAATCAGTCAGTCAGTCAGTCAGTCAATCAGACAGTCAATCAGCCAGTCAGTCAATCAGTCAGTCAGTCAGTCAGTCAGCCAGTCAGTCAGTCAATCAGTCAATCAGTCAGTCAGTCAGTCAATCAGTCAGTCAGTCAATCAGCCAGTCAGTCAATCAGTCAGTCAGTCAATCAGCCAGTCAGTCAGTCAGTCAATCAGTCAGTCAGTCAGTCAATCAGTCAATCAGCCAGTCAGTCAATCAGCCAGTCAGTCAATCAGTCAGTCAGTCAGTCAGTCAAAGTTTATTTACATTATCCAATATCACACATTCTACATCTGTCCACGACTCAAGATCCATGACTCAGGATCCAGGACTTGGAGTACACGACTCAGGGTCCACGACTCGGGATCCACGACTCAGGATCAACGACTCAGGGTCCACGACTCGGGATCCACGACTCGGGATCCACGACTCAGGATCCACGACTCGGGATCAACGACTCAGGGTCCACGACTCGGGATCAACGACTCAGGGTCCACGACTCAGGGCCCACGACTCAGGGTCCACGACTCAGGGTCCACGACTCAGCATCTAGGACTAAGGATACACTACTCAGGATCCACGACTCAGGGTCCACGACTCAGGATCATTAACTGGTCAAAAGACCTCATTTAAATCAAACCTCATTTCTAAGTTAAAAAAAACAAACAAATGGACCAATCTGAATAAGAACCAAAACCTAATGAAGGTAATCATAATTATTTTTCTCATATTCAAGCAAAACATAAATAAACCTTTTCCCAACATAAAAACATTTGGGAACGGGGTAAATTTGACCCGAGGACAACAGGAAGGGGAAAGACTGCCTGTCCATAACTGTAAGTATCCTCAGAGTCCCGACAGGAGGAGCAGACCCCTGTTCCTGCAGATGCTTCGGACATGAAGTCACCTCTTTGTGAGACAGAACTCACTCACATGACACTGCTTCTTGTTGGAGACGATGTCAGCATATAGATATTTAAACCTCCAGCTCGAGGAAAGCTGGGCGCACAGCCAGAGGCTTAGCTAATGGGATGGGTTTCATTACAGCACTGAAGCGGAAACATGTCACAGCAGAAACATGCAGCAGCAGCAGACACTACAGAGACCTCCTCAGTGTACGGATGTCAGGGATGTTGTTGTTGGGGAAGCTGGATGCATGATGGAGGCGTCCTCAGGGAGCAGCAGGCGGAGAAACACACAGCTGCAACAGTTTACTCTGTTTCCTCTAGCGCTCCAAAGCATTGTACGTGATAGGATAAGGGGCGGGAAATCTCTAAGCAGGTTCACCAATCACAACAGAGCCGGCCAGCTAACCAATCAGAGCAGACTGGGCTCTGGTTTCAGACAGAGGGTGAAAAGAGGAGCTGCAGCACAGGCAGTATGAGAAACATACATACTGATATACACCTGAACATCAGCAGGAGAGGACTCTTTAAAGTAGAGACTCTACATACTGATATACACCTGAACATCAGCAGGAGAGGACTCTTTAAAGTAGAGACACTACATACTGATATACACCTGAACATCAGCAGGAGAGGACTCTTTAAAGTAGAGACACTACATACTGATATACACCTGAACATCAGCAGGAGAGGACTCTTTAAAGTAGAGACACTACATACTGATATACACCTGAACATCAGCAGGAGAGGACTCTTTAAAGTAGAGACTCTACATACTGATATACACCTGAACATCAGCAGGAGAGGACTCCTTAAAGTAGAGACACTACATACTGATATACACCTGAACATCAGCAGGAGAGGACTCTTTAAAGTAGAGACACTACATACTGATATACACCTGAACATCAGCAGGAGAGGACTCCTTAAAGTAGAGACACTACATACTGATATACACCTGAACATCAGCAGGAGAGGACTCCTTAAAGTAGAGACACTACATACTGATATACACCTGAACATCAGCAGGAGAGGACTCTTTAAAGTAGAGACACTACATACTGATATACACCTGAACATCAGCAGGAGAGGACTCTTTAAAGTAGAGACACTACATACTGATATACACCTGAACATCAGCAGGAGAGGACTCTTTAATATATGTATGATGCAGACTCGCTGTTAGAGGGTCAGTTGGTTTAAAACAGCACTTAATGTGGAGAGGAGGTGGAAATGGGTTGGTTTGGAATCAGGCCATATTGTCTTTTGACTGATGAGATAAAAGAGAAAGTTTGAGCAGCTGTTAGTCTTGTCTTGACCTTCACTTCCAAGAAAAGATCCTCTCTCCTGATCACACTGTAAACTTTATTTTGAGACATCTCCCTCCCCAGGTCAGCCAGCATGTGAAGAGCTGGCACACTGAACACCGGGAGCCAGTTTTTATGAATAGCGACATTTAACAGCTTCTGATGCAGTAATGATGGATTCTTTCCAGCCTCTGGAGCAGCACTTTTCTTTCATTCTGCAGCTTTCCACTCCTCTTACGTCACTCCTGATGTCCAGCAGCTCAGCCTGCGGTCACAACAGTGAGAGGAATGTCCAGATAAGGCTGGAGATCTGTCAGCACGCCCTCACATGAACGTGGGAGCCATTCTCTCCTCCTGATTATCATGTTTTTATAATGTCCACAGAAAATATTTCCATGGGCGCGTTGATGGGCTCCTGAAGCTAATCGGGCCCCGCTGGGTGCTTCCGGCCATTGGAGAGGTGAAACAATAGAGAGTCGGAGCAGGAAAGGTTAAACAGATGGGGCTCTGCCCATGGTTTCTGCCACCATTGTTCCTGGGATGATGTGTTTCTGCATTGTTGTTGATGTTGGTGACTCTCCGGCTATGGTTTGTACCATAAACTGTGAATAAGAAGTGGTTGTAGTCAAAACAACAACTTTGCATGGGCCCAAACACTTGGCCAATCACTGACCACACCAACCAACACATTTGCACAACTCAAAGGGACACCACATACTGAGCAGCGGAAGATATAATTAATATGGAAATATTCTGCTCATAGCTTGATGCTATTAAAGCTGGGTACGCCGTCTCCCTGTTGAAGCCAGCAACATGTTTTAAGGAGTTCAAACTAGTGTTTTCAAGCTATTTCCTGGTGTTTAAAACAGAAAAGGCAGGCTACAGAATCCCAAAGAACTCAGGCAGCAGAGTGTAACACACACACTTGCTTGCTGTGTTTGCACTTGCTCTAAATGTGCAGCTATCACAATTACTCTATATCACACTTTATATAATAACATTTTATTTTGGGGGGAAGGCAAAGATGTCCCTACCTGTCTCACAAAATGAGGCTGCAAACACACACACATAAAGAATGTTAAATGACCACTAAAATGACAACAACAAGAGAGAAACAATGGCATACAATTCTGATGAATCAAAGACAGTAAGAGGGGAAAACTTGGTTGTGAAAGGTTGTATCACATGGCTAAAAGAAAACTCTAAAAGTGAGTTTTTAGTTACTATGATAATGTTCAACAGTAAATAATCCTCCAGGTGACAGATAGCTGAATGTTTGGAGCATAAGATTTCCAGTCTGTGGTGGAAGCATGAAGGAGAACTGAGACGATGCTGCCACCCTGTGTTCAGAGACAGAACTGCAGCCTACAGACCACGATACCGGAGGAAACACATTATGTACTTACAGAAAAGATATCTAATATAAAGACCTTTTTTAGATAAATATATTCTTTTAGAATGATTTTATTGCATAATCCTATATTTATTTAAATATTTGTATTCTATTTTTTAGAAAATAGAGGACCTTTGGATATCCAATGACCTTTTCAAGGACCTTTAGATCCTAATCAACGACCTGTAGATATTGTCAAGGACCTTTGGATATTTTCAAATACCTCTTGAAGGACCTTTTCAAAGACCTTTAGATCTTATCGAGGACATCTTGAAGTTAATCAAGGACCTTAAGATCCTTATCAAGGACCTTTGGATATTATCAATGACCTTTAGATCTTATCAATGACCTGTAGATATGTTGAAGGCCTTTGGATATTTATATATCTTATATTATGAATATAATACATTATTTGACACAAACCGAATTTCCCCGAGATAAAGTATTCCCCATTTTGATTATTCCAATTGATAACTATAATAAAAATATACAATTAACTGACTGGCGCTGCCCGGTTATCGTCAGTATCATGGAGTCACACTTTTGTGAATAAATTAAATGAAGGTAATTGTAAAACATCATCAAATCCTTTTTAAATCACATGAAATAAAGACTCAAATCAACACATCAAACGTTGTCTTTTTAAAACGAGTGTTTTAATTGTTTTTATTATTTGTATAAAAAAACTTTTTTTGTCCACTTTAGGCAACAGTTAGCATGAGAGGGTTCCTCACAGCTTTTAGATTAAGTGTTCTCCACAGTCCCACAGCCGCTCACACACACACACACACACACACACACACACACACACACACACACACACACACACACACACACACACACACACACACACCACAGAGTGAGCCGATTCATCTCATAATAAACAGAAAGTCTATTAGTGGAAATGCCAAGGACAGAAGCTTTAACAACAGGCAGCTTTGAACCATCGCCATCGGCCACAATGTAAAGGCAAGTCAAACACACACAATACATGTAAAGCCTCGCGTCTAATTACGTTTTAACGACTGCTTTGGTGCCACTTTTAAGCAGGTGTAGTGATGACGTTTCTTTGTAGGCCGACCCGGAAGTTAGCTTAGCAAAGGCTCCCTCGAAAAAAAGCTAACAGGAGTTCTCCATGTGATTTTGGTTTATTGCAGAAAATTATATCTGTGGCAAAGATTTATAATACTAACACGTGTTGTTCAGCAGGATAATGTCCGCATATTAACAACACTTTATGATTATTGAAGCTAACCTTGGGCTATAAAGGAACTACAGCACGGTCACATGACTTCACGACACCACCGCTAAGCTAAAGGCGGCTAATGTTGGCTGTGATGTTTAGTCGTCTCATTTAGACACGTTTTAAAATTCAACAGTGGGGTATTTACTGACATATTTTAGGTAGTAGAATACAAATCTCTTGAGCATGTGCTAACCACAGACCTTATTTAAGGCTAACAACCATAAACACATTGCCATAAGTAAAAACGGCTAATGATTTTTCATTTGAACACTTGTTAGCAACACACGTTTTTAAGACTCATTAAGAGGCTTTGGGTTATTTAGTGACGTACTGTAGTTTCTTTAGAACAAAATACTTAAGTCTCTTCTGCTTGTTTTAACCACAGACCTTATTTCAGGCTAACAACCAAAAACACACACTTGCCAGAAGTAAAGCGCTAATGCTAACCGCTAAGCTAACGGCTATGCTAATGATTTTTCATTTAGACACAACCAACGTTTTTACGACACATATAGAGGCTTTGGGGTATTAAGTGCGTCTTTAAGTTTATTAAGAACAACACGCTTAAGTCTCTTCAGCTTTTGTTAACCACAGATCTTATTTAAAGGCATATAAACCACAAACTGGATCAAAAACGTTGACCTTGAGACGAGGGAGCCTCAACATTTCCGGGTTTAGGACTCATTCCTGCACCACTCTTACCAAGACAATTACAAAACAAAAAGGCAGATAATCAGACATCTTCCTGTGGGCGGAGTTCATCTTTTAGGCAACAAAACTAAACATTGTGTGAGAGGAGTCGGCACATTTAGATTAAAAAAAAGAGACATTTAAAAACAGGAAATGTTTTAGGGTTACATACTCGTTAGTGATTAGCAGTTCAGCAGCTATTGCGTTTCTCTTCTCTCATTCAGCGAGAAATATCTCCACGTTTCTCATGGGAGGACAAACAGTGGATGTGTAACGTAAGCACCTTTCAGGAATAAAACACGTATCCTCATTAATATATCCCCCTATTCATAATACAGTACTTTACATGCACACACAACTTTCCCTCTCACACACACACACACACACACACACACACACACACACACACACACACACACACACACACACACACACACACACACACACACACACACACACACTGTACAGAGTAAACATAAAATATACAAATTCAGGTTGTTATCAATCTGTTTCATAAATTAGTAACTCTTTAAATGCTCTTCTCTTCATATGCGTGTTATCATCACATTAAAGAAACTATGGAAGTTAATCTGGTCTGATTTTTAAATAAAAACGCCTTCAGATTTATAGCACCGGGTAATTATGCAATGGATTTTTTTGGCTCTGAATTTTATTGGTTAAAATTCTATTTAAATATGAAAGTTGCTCAAATTTGATTGTCCAAATTCAGTTGCAAAAATATCAGGTATAACATTCAGATTCACCATCTAGGAACCCAAGGAAAAGCAATCGATTTTAGATATAATCTGATTTTATACATTGTATTTTGCAACAGAATTTGGCCAATCAAATTTGAGCAAAAAATAATAATGTTAACTTTTGATTTCTGAATTCGTAAACATTTAAATAAGGCATTAATTCAACGAATAATTATCGGCTGCACTAAATTCAATGGCTTTTTAATTTCAGAATCAGATGGACGAGATTTACTTCCAGCCTTTCACTCCAAAACAAACCCCAACATTATCTAATGCACAAAAGACACGTTACCCAAAAGGAATAAGAAGTAATATCATAGGCATTTTAACTACACTAAGTAAACTAGCTCTCTTCTTTTTGTTAATAAATCCTCCGTGTTAGCAGGAGCAGCAGCTAAGGCCCGTCTGCTGCTTCCACCTTCATCACACACTCACACACACATCGAAAACAAAAAGAAGCAGCAACCTCGGCTCCGTCTTGCAAAATGCATACAGTACACGAATAAAACAAGTATTTCCAGGATTATTAGGTCTTTTTTTTTCTCAGCGGAGGAGGCCTTCATTTGGCTTGACTACAGCACGAGGTTAGCCGTAACGGAAAGGGTATGGAAGTACATCTGATTTTTAACCTAAAAAGGCCATTGAATCTATAGAAGCAAATAAGTATGCATTGAGTTGATGCCTAATTTCAATGCCTATGAATTCAGAATCAACTCAAAAATTCTCTATGTATTAAAGTTATTCAAATTTGATTGGCCCAATTCAATTGCAAAAATATGACGTGTAGCGTTTGGATTATATCTGAAATTGATTGCTTTTCTTGGGTCCCTGGATGTTTAACCAGAATTTTATACATGAGTTTTCTTCAACCAAATTTGGCCAATCAAATTTAAGCAACTTGAATATTTATACAGAACTTTTAAAACCATTGACCAATTAAATCCAGAGCCCAACAATTCAGATGCATAATTACTCTGTGCTATAAATACAGTGACTTCTCCCATTTCAAAACCAGACGGAACAGATTTACTTCCATAAAAGTGAACGCACGATAAAAACTATCTGTGTTTAGTGTTGATAATATAACTTTACACACCACCAAACTAAAGGCTAACGTCAGCGTGTTTTTTCTGTTGCTGGAAATGAACACGACGAGCTTTTCATCCACTCCTACACACACAAGGGTTCTATGTTTTTCCATTAAGGCCACATTTACACCCCCAACAGAATTACACACCTTTTAACTGCATCCACTTAACTCCTGGGGAGTGATCTGTATGTGCTCTTAGCACCCCCCCTCGACATACACTGAAGGCAGCATCTCCCTGGTGTCCTTCACAGGAAGACAATGGTATTTCTCTGTGGTTTTGGATTATTGCAGGAAATAATCTCTGTGGAAACTTCAGCACGGTCACATGACTTCACATGACTTCACATCTCCACTGCTAAGCTAAAGGCGGCTAACGTTGGGCGTGATGGCGTTTAGTCGTCTCATTTAGACACAAAACTCTCTTCAGCTTGAGTTAACCACAGACCTTATTTCAGGATAGCCACCAAAAACACATTCAGAAAAAACCATTGAATTCCAGACCAGGGAACAGGAAGTGCTGACTCATGTCCGGGTTGAGGACTCATTCCTGCACCTCTCTATTGCCTCCTGTAATAACTCCATGATAATAAACATGTAATATTTTTTTTTCATCGCTTTTGTGCAAAATATCTGCAGAGGAGGGGCAGCTAAACTTCAGGCGGGAGAGGATTAACTCCCCCCTCCATGCACGCCTCCCCCCGGCACTGCCCCCCCTCAGGGAGGTGCTGCATCTTCCCTACACTCACCCTGCAGCTCCTTTCCTTCTCCCCCCCTTGATCCCTCACCTCCTCACCCTCCTCCCCCCCGGGCTCGAAGGCCCCCGCCTCGATGGGGCTGAGCTGGTAGTACATCAGGGAGGAGGGGGAGTCTTTGAGGAGCTGCGAGGGGCTCTCCTCCTGGTTGTCAGTGATGCAGAGCACCGTGGTCCCTGTGGGGAAGGGCCCCTGGAGGAGGACCTCGCCCGTGAGGCCCACATCGCCCGTGAGGCCCACATCGCCCGTGAGACCCTCCTGCCCTAGCTCCTCCCCCTCACGCTCCCTCCTCTCCTGCTCCTCGGCGCTCTGCAGGTGCAGCACTGCCGTCTCATTTTCCCGCTCCAGCAGGTCTTGCTCCTCCAGGAGATCCTGGACCTCCGGCGGCGGCGCCTCGCTTTCCTCCAGTTCCGAGTCCAGGCCGCCGGGGGAGAGGGTGGGGGAGGAGGAGGGGGAGGACATATGGTCGGACTCGTTGTACTGCAGCCTCCTCTTCTCCAGGTCCAGCTTCATGACGGTGTGCAGGTAGTGGGTCCGGACCCGCAGGGGGTTGAACTCGATGCGTCCGGCGGCGTTCCCACAACCTTCCCGGGAGCAGCCGCACGGGAACGCCATGCGGTCCACCTGAGGAGGAAACACAGAGTTAATTTATTACTACAGGAAGAGGGAGGCACACACACACTCTCACGTGCAGATAAAACCTCACACTCTCTCTCTCTCTCTCTCTCTCTCTCTCTCACTCACCTGGCACTTGATGCCGGCCTGGCTGCAGCCGCAGTGCCTCGGGTCGCAGTACATGCGGCAGTCGCAGCCGCACTCCTCCCTGGAGAGGCGGATGGTGCGCAGCTCCGCCTTTTCGCGAGCGTCGATGCGTGCAATGCCGGAGGCGCGCAGCAGGGCGCGGCGCCGCTTGGTGGGCAGCGGCTGCAGGAAGAAGCAGTCGTCAACCTCCACCCCGTCCACGTCCAGGTCCTCGTCCGACACGTCGTCCAGCGTCAGCAGGTCGGCCTGAGCGCACTCCACCGTGCCGTTCCTCGTCAGCTGCAGGCGACAGGAAGTGGAGGAGTGAGGAGCTATTTAAAGCTTAAGGGCAGCAGGATTATCCTGAGGACTGAGGCGTCCAGAACAGCTTCGTCCGAACAGCTCGGTCACTGTTCTTATGTTTGGTATTAGTTTTAAACAACTTGTATTTTAAGTCTGATTGTGATTCATAGATATTTGGGTTTTTTAATTAGGATTCTCCTACATAAAGCTTTATTTTAAATGAGTTACGGTGTCTACATTATGCACTCCTCCCTCAGATAAAGTCCCCCCCCCCCCTACCTTCATCTTGCGCTGCTGCAGCTTCTCGTGGCGGAGGTGCTGCTGCAGGGTGAGGCGGTGGCTGCTCTCCCTCTCTCGGGCGAACTCCCCCAGGGTGAAGCTCCTGATGGAGGAGTGGTGCCTCGCCATCCCCAGAGAACTCCCCCCCTGGCTGGGCACGCTGGTGAAGCCCTGCCGCCGCGGGAAGTAATACACCGTCACCGCGTCGAACCTCACCCGTTTCCCCCCCGCAGACACCCGCTGCTGCCGGAGGATAGAGGCTGCTGAGGGGGGGATAGGGGGAGGAAAAGGGGAGGAGAGAAATTAAGTTACATGTTGCAATTTCACTGTGTTGGTCAGTGTGTGTTTAAGTGTGTTTTCGGTATATTTTTAAGGGTTTTCTAAGTTTCTTTAAAGTGTCTTTAAGTGTGTTTCTCCTTACGGGTGTACGGGGCGCTGCAGGGGGGGTTGAGACTGTCGCAGCTGTCGGCGCTGTCGCTGCTGGACACGTCTTCATCGGAGTCTTTAGGCGTGGAGAACGGGGAGCCGGCGTCCACCTCCTCATATCTGCGCTTCAGACCAAGGGAAGAGGTCGCCTCCATGGAGACTCTCTCACTGAGGAGGAGGAGGAGGAGGAGGAGGAGGAGGAGGAGGAGGAGGAGGAGGAGGAGGAAGAGGAGAGAGGGTGATGTTAGAGGCACTGTATGATGGTGATGCAACCAACAGTCCATTGACAGAAAAATACATATCAGATAATTGATGAAGTATTCAAGTTTATAGAAGAAGGTAAATATGTTTTTCTGAGGAGGAAATTATGATTGATTATTAATATCAAATATTTCCCTCTGAGGTGTGAGTGTGTGTGCACGTATATTACATAACTAATTGGTTTTGAGTTCTATGGTGTTTGTATGTTTCGAAAAAGTCAAAATAAAACAGAAGAAAGTAATTTTTCAGGCAGAAACAAAACTTTTTCAATCTGTTTTATTTTTAGCTCCTCTTTTCACCCTCTGTCTGAAACCAGAGCCCAGTTGCTCTGATTGGTTAGCTGCTGGCCGACTCTGTTGTGCTCGGTATCACGTACAAGTGTGTTGGAGCGCTAGCCGATAGAAACGCGAGTGTTCCGTCGTGATGTCATCACGTTCCGGAAGTAAACAACGAGGCGTTGAGTTATCAGGATAATAATTAATCAGAACGTCTGAGCTTTTGTTATTTACTGGAAACCCAAAATACTGCTGTATCATTTCTCAGGGCGGCTCTGAACACAGACTCAAAGGGTGACGTAGTTTCTCTTTCATCTGAACTGCAGCTCCATCACTTCCTCTCTCCCCCCCTGCACCCCCTCTCTCCCCTTTGAAATCATGGAGTGTGGAAACGTCTCCATGGCAACTAGACAAGCTCGATTAAAGCTCCCAGCCGGAGGAAATGCTCTCTCTCTCTCGTCCGTCTGTAAACGGAGAGAGGATCATCTGAACGCTGCAGCGGAGAGGTCACTCAAGGTCATTCCTGCACATTTATGAGCTTATATTAGTCATAGTTATAATATCTAAATACTACTGTGCAGCGTCAATGTCGTTCACACAACCCTGGAACTACGCCTCTACAATTACTGTTTTATATTGAACGATCATCACAAATATCTGTCTCTAATTTGTGTTATTTTACCTTTAATTGAACATTTTTGTTTTGAATTCTCATTTTAATTTACGTGTATGTGAGATTTTATTGCACATGATTGCTTTAAATATTTAAATTCCATTTGTTTGATTTAAACTTTCATTGCACATTTTTACTTTCCCTTCTTTTATGTATCTAAATAATGTAGTTCTATCATTTATTACATATTTTAGTTCCTACATTAATGTCCATATCAATATTTGTATTCTATTTGATTGCTTTAATGCACATTTGATCAGACTCCCATTTTTTGATATCAATTTTTTTATTCTGTTTTATCTTTTTGTGCAAATTTGAATTCCTTTTTATTTTAATCTGATTCTTAATATTTGTATTTGATCTTTTATTACACATCAGATTAGAGCAACGTCTTCAATCCAGATATAGGTCATTTAGTTTCCCGTTAATTCAATGAATAAATTGTCTGTATGTAATCAGCAAATGCTAAAGCCTCGTTTTGTGCTCATTAAAGACTTGATAAATTAAACTTATTTGGGGAATTGAATTAGGAACCTTTGAAATATAGAGAAATAAATACATCAATATTAGTGTTTGAATGCACACAGATACAGAGCCATAGGTGCTGTTAAAAATACATCTATTTAGAGAGTAATTGTGTATCATAATATCTGAAAACACGATTCAATATAAAGACAGTTCATTCTGATATTGCAGACGCAGACCTTATTAGGATAGCATGCAGTTAGACGTCAGCTTAATAATAAACGCTTCAAACACAAACTGAACAGACTGCTGTACTTCTCCTCCTGAGACCTAAACCCCATCTCTGTCGTGCGGTCAGGGAAACCTTTGAACCCACAGTGAAATATCTTGAACCTGCAGCTGCTTCTGACTGACACAGCAACATTCAAACATCACTAATGCACATTGTACTGTTCCTTTGAATCCAGACTGAAACATATTTATCCTATTTTCGTTTTTTTATTTTGTAATTTCTTGGCTTTCTAATGACTGTACCCATTCACCCCTCATCCATACAGAGTAGAACCACTTGCTCTCAGGAAGCTAACACCCACACCCACACCGTTGGCCAGCGGGAGCACCTCAGGGTTCAGTATCTCGCCCGAGGATGCATCGACTATCTTTCCATTTCTTTAGTGTTGTGTATTTTTTGAGTTGCATGAAATGTGTCCCCGTGGTTGTCCTGCAGATGATTGAGTTACTTATTATCTGACTCTGCAACATGCTGCACATCTTAACTGGGTTACCGTGTCACATGCTGCGGACTGAAACACGCTGCAGCTTTATCTATACATGAGACATTTTATAAAAGTATCTAAGGGGAAATCTAGCCTTAAATATGACTTATAAGATGTGATGCGTGTATAATAACGTACGGAATTAATGCAACTAGAAAGAGGCGATGACCACGTAGTAAAATAAAAGAAATGAATTAAGGTACTGGTGCAGGGAGACGATAGTGTTTGCAACTAATAGTTAAAAGCAGCACAGTAACTCAGTTTTGATGTGGATTCGCCATCTTTGCACTGAGGTTTCCACCTAATGTAACTCACCTGCAGAGGCTAAAAAGTCCTACAGATGTTCAGTGAGGGTGTTAGTAGCATGATGAATGTGAGGTAGAGCTGTGGCAATTAAGCAATACATCAATAATAATCAAGTATTTCGAGTCATTTTTCCATGCAGTTATCTATACCTGCTGTTTTGGAACTCCTTTATTAGGAGAGCTGCTGCTTTTTCTGATTGATATCATATTAAAATGAACATATTTGGACATTTGAAAGACATCTCCTTGGACTTTGAGGAACTGGGATGGACATTTTATAGAGCAAATGAATGACTAGGTAAATAATCCTTAATTGGACTGGTGTTTTAAGGTGGATTTCCCATCTAAACAACCGAATTTGTGTCATTTTTCATTTATTACTGTAAAACAAATGCTGTTAGCCTCAGAAATGAAGAATTGGACATTTGAAGACATCTCCTTGGACTTTTAGGAGCTGGGACGACATTTAGTACATCAATGATTGATGAGGTTAATAATCCTTAGTTGGACTGGTGCAAAATCACTGAAAGCAGCACACAGGGTTTAATAGATATTTTCCATCTAAATAACCTCATTTAAGTCATTTCCTGTTCATTACTGTCAGGATCTGCTGCTTATTTCAGTTTTACATCGTATGAAAATGATTACTTCAGGTCTGGACTCACAGAATAACACCTCCCCTTGGACTTTTAGGAGCCAGGATGGACATTAAATACACCAATGCTTAATTAATAATATATTCATTGGATGGACTGCACACAAATTCCCTTTGGAGGTGGATTTTCCATCTATATAACCTCATTTGGGTCATTGTTCATGCACTAATGTCAGAAAATGCTGTTTCCAGCCTCTAAAATGTGGAGATTTCCTGTTTTTCGCTGTTATATATCACATTAAAGTGAATGTCTTTGGACATTTAGTACACCATATCATTAATTAAGTAAGTCATCGTTAGATGGGCTGCACCAATTCAGTTTCAATGTGGATTGTCTTTCTATATAACCTAATTTAAGTCATTTTTTCATGCATTAATGTCTGAAAATGTGGATTTTCTTCCGATGTAACCTGTTTACCACTCATGGAGAGGCTGCACATGTGTAATAAAGATGTAAGTGTGCTTATAGCATGATGAATGAGAGCCACCTGGGGACTCTCACAGAAATAGGGCAGACAGATTCTGATCCTGTGAATAAAATCAGACTTCCTGTTAGCTGAGTGTTACACACGAAAGTCACTACCTACAGGGACACAGAGGAGGGGTTATTTGTTAAACTGTGAGCAATGCATGCAGGATCTGCCTGTTGGGGGAGGATAGTATCAGTGTGACAGCCCCCCCCCCCCCTTTATAACACACACATAGAGACTCTGACACACACACACAATGGCAAACCGGTTAATGAAACACTAAACCCTCTTACCTGGGGCAGAAGCAGGGACCTTTGTTCCAATGTTTCTCCAGCAGAACATCCACCTCCCTCCGCCCTGAGAGAAGCTTTCTGCAGCCTGTGTGTGTGTGTGTGTCTCTGACTGTATATGAGGCTACTTGTGCTCCATGCTCATTGTTCTGCACAGCTCCAGAGATCTGTGTCACTCTGCATTGAAATGCTGCAGCTGTTTGCAGGACAGCGTCATAAAAACAGCTGAGGTGCGTTCAGGAACATTGTATGAGCGGCAGGAGGAAATAATAATGAGCTTTATGTGTCTAATGTAAGAAAGAAATCCACTGGGGTTCGTTTGTCCTCCTCACCGGGGCGGCTTCGGGCGGAGCTTACTTCTGTCTCCTCTGCCGGGTTTGGCAGCTTTCTTTAAATCATATCTTTTTGTTTGGTGTGGAAAATGTTGCAGCTGTAGAGACGAGAAGAAGAAGAAAAAGAAGACGCCTTCAGGTCCTCCTATTCCGCCCCGGCTTCCCGTCTCTGTGTAACAATGGAGGAAGGAATTCTTCCCCGTAGACGTATATATACTTACTGTGACGTCACCGGCCTGCCTTGCGCCGGGGCATGCTGGGAAATGAAGTTTTTTCTCTCCTTTCTTTCTTCTTTGTTCACTTTGTGCAAAAATAAACGTGCAGATTGTGACAGCATGGTGACAAAAACGATGTTAAAATAATCCCAACTGCATCTGATGTACAGTTATTATTACCATTACTATTATCAGTGTGTTACAGATACAGTTTCCATGGCAACGTGACTGCAGGTGAGCCCCTTCAATCTGTCATCAAAAAATGTAAAACAAAAAAAAGTTTAAAATCAGTTTTTTTTTGGTCTTGTTTTTTTTATTTGTAGTTATTCAATGTATTTTAATATGATTCCACTACTGGTTATTTCAAAGGTCTGCTTCTATCTTACCTGCAGATCAAATATTTAGTATTTAAATGTTGAAAGTTAGAACGTAATCTACGTTATTTTAAGGGCTGTAAATATAGTTCAGTATTTCCTTTAATATATACTTCAACTGCACTACATCTCAGAGGAAAATATTGTCCTAACTCTTCACCACACTTGAGATTATAATTAGAAAATATCAACTAAATGGTAAATGATCATGTTATTCCAAATGTCATTGGACTCCTTTGTTTACTTCCAGAACATAGTGACATCATTATGTAACACTCGCGCTTTTATTGGCCAGCGCTCCAACACACTGATAGACTAAGGGGCGGGACATCTCTAAGTGGTTGATCAATCACAACAGACCAGGCCAGGTAACCAATCAGAGCAGACTGGGCTCTGGTTTCAGACAGAGGGTGAAAAGAGGAGCTGCAGCACAGACAGTATGAGAAACATAAAGAGCTTTCTGAACATTAGAGCATGGAGACATGTCCCAGGAGAGACATTAGAGCATGGAGACATGTCCCAGGAGAGACAGTAAAGCATGGAGACATGTCCCGGGAGAGACAGTAAATAGTATTTGTTCTATATCAATAAAACGTTCCTGTAAATAAACGTTCAGGAGTTCAACAACAACTGTAGGATATTGTTTTAAAAAAATCACATTTATTTTTGCAAACATTAGGAGACAGCGATGTCGGGTGGGACATTGGTCAGTGTTATAATAATGCTGATCAGAGAAATTTGTAAAAATGCTGCTTTTAATTCAACGTTTGGAGTAAAAAAAGGGACCCAGCTCTAGTGTGCTCAGCAGCTCCATCACAGGTCCATTATTATTCGGTAGGGTGGTTACGTAGAAACGTTAAAAATATTATTCTAATAAAAGATTCCTCTTGGAAGTTTAATGCTCTATTTACAAATGGGCAGAAATCAGCATGATGGAATAGTGTTGTGTATTAAGCTGCTGGAGATGGGAGGCTAAATCAATTAATGCCAAAATGGATTCATTAAAGCGTCTCAAATGTGAGAAATGTTATGCTCTTCTTGATCGGATCACAAACTGAATATTTGTGACTTCTTTCTTTGTATTCTGATCTTTTATAGAGAAATTGATCAATAAAAAGCAGGTTATTCGATACTGAAAATAATCATTATTGTTGATAGAGTGGTGCAGGAATGAGTCCTGAACCCTGACATGACTCAGCAGTTTAGCACTTCCTGGTTTTTTGGTTTAATCCCCACTGGTGGATTTATTAACGAGGGCTGCAAACAAGTGTCTAAATGAGAAGACTAAATGTCACCACGGCCAACATTAGCCTCCTTTAGCTTAGCGGTGGTGACGTGAAGTCATGTGACCGTGCTGTAGTTCCTTTATAGCCCAACATCAGCCACCTTTAGCTTAGCGGTGGTGACGTGAAGTCATGTGGCCGTGCTGTAGTTCCTTTATAGCCCAACATTAGCCACCTTTAGCTTAGCGGTGGTGACGTGAAGTCATGTGACCGTGCCGTAGTTCCTTTATAGCCCAACATTAGCCACCTTTAGCTTAGCGGTGGTGAGGTGAAGTCATGTGACCGTGCCGTAGTTCCTTTATAGCCCAACATTAGCTTGTTACTTTCACAAATCATAAAGTGGTGTTCATATTTTATTCTGCAATAATCCAAAATCACACGGATAAATCCCATTGGACCAGTGAGATGCTGCCTTCAGGGTCCAACACAGACATCCCTGCACCACTCTATAGGAAACACATGCAGGTCAGAACACAGACGGTGTTTCATCATCATTCAGAGTTCATAAGTAACAGCCAGGAGTTCCTGTGTGCGCTCCACTCTACCTACACGGACCTAGAAGTCAGGAAAAAGTATTTTCTTTCTCCAAAGTAACAGATAAAACCAGAAGAATACTTTGTTAGCCTCAGCTTCTCTTAAAGTCCTTACTGTGACACCATGTTTCCTGCAGACTGACCTCAGAAATCACGCATTCAATCAATATTCTTTTGCTGCTTTTTCCTTATTTTGGGTGTTGTTTGAAGCGTACAGTTTTGGCACACCAGATGCTCGGCTAACCTTGAATCAGCAGCTGTATCGCCGATAACCCCGTTCATGATAAGAAGCGACAGAGGAGAAAGCGACCTCTAAAAAGGGAGACAGGGTCTGGAGCAGATCACTGCACAGTCACTACCTCAGGAGTAAGACAGTAAGGTAAAGTGAGGAGAGGGCAGGGGGGCTTCAGCTGCAGCCTCCAGATGTTTTCCCGAGGCGTCCTCCACTTATTCGTGTTGTTGCCAGCAGTGTGAACCCAGAAATGTTGAGGACCCGAAGGTTTTATGCTAGAAATGTATAGTACGGGGCCCAGCACATAGGAACTGATAAATGCTAACCTGCATATGTTGGTGAATTTGCAAAAGTAGCATTAATTAGCATATGCAGACAATAGCTAAACAATGTGTTGGCTGTTTTGGGCAGTTTGGGTGAGGATTTTGAGGTATATGGAGAATGCTGAATCAATTTCTGACCTTTAAAAAGGTTCAAAAAGGCTTTTTTGAGTCCATTTAAACTTTAAATAGACCCAAAATGTGTCATGATCAGCCCACCAGGACTACAAATATGGCCACTTCCTGGTTAAAACTGCCATTTATGATCCAGAAAGTGGCCATATTTGTAGTCCTGGTGGGCTGAAATGGACTCAACCCCCTCAATAACCTCCTAAATTGTCAGAAATCAGCTTCTTAAACTACTGTCTGCATATGCGAATTAACGCAACTTGTGCTAAATATGCTAATTACCCAACATATGCGAGTTAGCATCCTGCAGTTTCTATGTGCTGGGGACCCGTACTTTACATTTCCGGGTTCGGTACAGGTCTCAATGAGATGGCAAACAGGATATATTCCAGGAGCGTCGAGGAATCCGAAGCTCGGACCGGGATTGAAGAACTCCTGCCGGGCGTTCACTTCAGGATGATGTGGTAACCGTCATTCGAGTCGTCTGAAAAGCAAAAGGGAAAAGATGGGCGTGAGAAATAAACCTGTAAATGATTCAAAGCTTTAAATACAGACATCATCACGCTCAAATACCTTTCATGGTGTCCAGAACAAAACAAACTTCATCCTGGAAGTTCTGAATCATCTGTGAAAAGAGAGGAAACGGTTAGCAGGCGGCATTTTGAGGGGTTTTCTGAACTTCAGTGTTTTCTGCTATATTTTGACTTTTGCTAAATCCAAGAATCACAGTTTTGTAAAATCTCTACTGCACTTAGTTTATGAGGCAATCCTGAACACACTACCAGAGATAAGGGATTTATTTTACTCCAAATACATCCGATCTGAGATTGAGAGACTGAGATTTTTCATAAAATTAGACAATTAATGTTCAAACTCAAGCTCTAATTTCTTGCGTGCATTGTAAAACATTTTACAGCTGCAACCAGGGTGCAGAAATAACTTCATTAATGCCAATTCATCCATAGATTACCATTGTTTTTGGGCTTCAAAATGGAGGTAATTCAACAATAAACACATGTTTTTTTTCTGCCGAAAGCGGACAAATACTAACGACGCAATATTCAAAGTAATATTAGAGTCTCCTTCTAAATCCTCAACCAAATAGCCTTAATAATCCATGTCATATAGGGTTACAGAGACCCAATGTTTAAAATAAACACAATTGCTCAGCCAATAGAAGATTAATTAACTCTAACTGATCGATTGTTTTTTTCTAAAACTGGAGAAGATTCAGTCTTTGTTGTGAGGAAATCCTGAGGAATGTAAATCCACAGCGGGTGTTCGGTACCTCGTCGCTGACCAGAACGTGGATGCCGGTCGGTCCCTGTTTGAAGATCTGATTAATCTGTCGGGGCGAGATGTTGAAGAGCTGAGCGATCTTCTCCGTCAGCTCCGAGGACGTGAGCTCCTCCAGGTAAATGGCGTGATAAACTGCAGGGCGGGAAAAAAAAAGGTATGGTTTTAAATGACTCACCTGCCATTTCCACACAGTAACATCTGTAGATTTGATGCAAGTTGGACGTCTGTGTAATAAATATGAAGCTACAGCTGTTTAGCATGAAAACGTGTGGCCTGGCTCTGTCCACAAGTAACACAATCTGCATACCAGCACTTACAAGTCCAAATATAAACACATTCAATCTCTAATAAGGCTCTGCGTCGCCCATGCTTTTGCTAATTAGTATGAAACTGTTTACTAGAGTCTGTAAATATACGGTAAGCTCATGCACGACCTACTCCTTGCACTCTCTAGTTGGATACGGACTGCATTCTGTTGTATAATGTGCATGACAATGTAGTCAGATCTAATCTTTTATCTCAGAGTGATGCAGGGAGTGTGTAATGCGTCTCCTAGCTGATAAACTCTTGTGCATCCTGCCAAGAATCTAGAGTTTAATTTAATCATTTAGCTCCAATAACATGCATGAACACCAGTCCAGTCTATATATAAGTTAAAAGCAAATAAAGGTGGCTTATGTTGAGCTGATGCACCTGCAGGATTCTTGCTGTTCTGAGTATTGCACCTGGTGTAAGTCTCTCTGGATAAAGCCTCATCTAAATGTAGTGTATCATGCACTGACCGAAGAAAGTGTTAGCAGCAGCGTCTCCGTTCTCGTGTTTGGGCTGCTGCTCACGCGCCTGCTGAGACTCCTGACAGACGTACACCGTCAGCCTGGGACGCACCACCCTGCAGACAATGAATCAATCAGATGTTAGTTATACATCTCATACAGCTTAGACCCCAGCAGGAAAATGCCCATAAGAAACCTTAGCAATAACCAGATACATGTGAAGCTTTAGGTGAGGGACATATTGAAGGATGATTGAAGGAGACTCACCGTCCCTTCAGAGCGTTGAAGAGTCTGATCCCATCAGCCGGTCCACAGATCTGAATCACATCCTCTCTGGTCAGCTTCAGCAGGTCGGCTCCTGGTGCAGAAACAAGAGACCTCATTAGGAAACACACGCACAATCACCGGGGTAGCCCGTGAAGGAATCAGGTGATCAAACAGGAGGGAAAACACACAGAGACAGGAGTAAACACACTTAAAAGTAAACAGAAAACACTCACAGATCATGACCACATGTGTACACAATGTTCATTCATTATGTCTGCTTCATGCAAAACATTTGACCCATCCCATAATACCACTTATTTACCTACTAACACTACAAAGCACTGTGACGGTTGCATATCCTCTGTGTGTTTTGCATACTCCTTCTGCACGTGTTTTTAGAGGAACCTTTCCTCCTACTTTTGGTTTTATTTCTTGTAAACATTTCTCTTTGTTGTTGGATTTGATGAACAGGTGTTTGTACCAGGTGTGCAATTCCAGAGCCCGAGAAGTTACCTGAGAAGTTGGTGAAGAGCCGACAGAAGGGGGAGAAGCGGTTTCTTAGAAGCCATTGCTGAGCATCCTGCGGCGTGGCAGTGGGTAACAGATTCTGCGGGGGAGGAAACAACTGAGGATAAAAAGTGGAATTACAACCTGAACATCGTCAAAGAGCATCTCAGAGTCAGCGTGGAGAAATCACAGGTGGAATAACTGGCTTTGTTTAATAAATATTGCATTAAAAACTGAAAAGAGAGGAGAAATGTGCAAATTCAGACCAACCATACCTCGGGCCAATTCCAAACCGCTATGTGACATCATACAGATGTCAAGGTTACATCTGATTAGATCTGTGGAGGCTAAGCCAACGCTTTAAGCCACTGAGGAGCCGCCTACTGCACGTAATTGAGGCACACAATGTCAGATACTAAGGTGAGACTGAACCTCAGCATGTGTTTCGTTTGGGTGTGTGTGTGTGTGTGTGTGTGTGTGTGTGTGTGTGTGTGTGTGTGTGTGTGTGTGTGTGTGTGTGTGTGTCTGAATCCACCACATTGTTCCCTACCTTTATATCCACACTGTTAATTGGCTCCTACAATATCTATTATTTTACCTAGTCTCATATACCTGTGTCTGTGTCTGTGTGTGGTTGATTGTAAAGTTTGGAATATTTACTGTTGCAAAAACAAAAAGCAGCTTCTAAACATCAGATTTAAATGTTAATATAATTCTAATTTATTGTCTGAGAGACGCTGACTAAACCACGGTTAGGAAGAGTTAGGGCACTTCCTGTTTCCAGGGGTCGGTTTGGAATCGTGCTTTTTATGACCTCAGAGTGTAAGGGTTCTTCAAAAGTCGACTCTTGCAAAAAGACAGGGACAAACAAATCTTTTTAAGACAATCAATCAATGAATTAATGAATAAATGCTTGTATTCACACCTCGAGCGAGCACGGAGGTGCACTTACATCAGCGACCTGCACGACGGGCTCGGGCTGGTGGGTCGGGGATCCATTTCTGAGACAAAAGGGCAAAATATATCTCGTTATTACCCCGGGAAAATACAGACTTAAGTTACGACAAGGAGTTTAAACTAGTGATGAATGTCTCCCTTAATGTCTTTATTAACATGGATACCTCTGTGTCTGTGACCGACATGAGCAAACAGATAGAGACATTCTTTCTCAGTATTCAGAACTACTGAACGTATGATAGATTCAATTAAGTTTAGGATCCTAAACCTTCGTACCCTTCTGCGACGGGGAAGCTGTTGTTGAAGCCCGGAGACGGAGAGTTACTGACGTACGACACCTCAGGCCAGGGGCAGCACTGCAGGAGGAAATACATCCCAATTATGAAATAAAAAACAACACGATATCAGGGTTTAGTCTAAACCAGGTAACAGGGTCTCTGCGCCCTCAAACCGAAATGCAGATTTCCCCCGTAAAATGTTAAAGTGCTGCCAGGAAACAATCTCTCTGTTGGTCAGAAAGGGTTTAATGAGTCCAGAGATATGAAGATGGGGTCAGATGTCTGGTCAGACGGCAGAGACAGCTCACAGAGAATAAATAGGGGATGGATGTCCGGTGGGTCTGCAGGGGGACGAGCGGCAGGCAGCAGGCTGACACTGAGACTGAGATTTCTGATCCTTTCTTTCACTCTCCTTTTTTCTGGAGAGGACGTAAAGGAACCGGAGCTCTGGATGTATTTGTTGTTTGAGCTGCGATATATGACTCAGCAGCTTTAAGACATGAGGACACTATTATTTCCAGCTTCACTCAGATGCAGGATTTACACCTGAAAGTGGGCGGGGCTTAACGGCTACCTCTCATCCACTTCCATAACCACACTGCACATATTACATTGTATTATTCCAAGTACTTTGCCACGGTATACTGCACGTAGTTTCTTCGTTGCATATCCAGATTTCATGTCAGTAATTGTCTACATCTTAACGATATAATAGCATCAATTGTTTTTATTTTATGTTCTGGTTCTTTTTTCTTACTTTTAACTGTGTTTTTTCCCACAATTTTCCCCCAAAAGGTTGATGCTGTGGTTCATATTGATGACTCTCCTCTTGATTTATTACTTAAAACGTTATCGATATCCTCACCTCTGTCAGAATGGTGGTTTCATACGATGGTTGGTATTTCTCTTTCTCCTGCGGCGCTCTCTTCTCCATCTTCTCCCGGTCTGTCTTCTGCTTCCTGTCGGCTCCTTTAGGCTGAAACAGGGGGAGGCATTTAAATAAATGACTATACGTTAGTCACTACATTAACATATACACACACAACATTCTCTGCAATATTGAGCCTATTGCATTTTAGCAGAAGTGACTGATCCCCCCCCCCCCCTCACCTTGAAGACTTTGACCTGGCAGGACGCAGAGTGCAGGTGTTCAGTGTACTCTTCGTTCTCGTTCTCCTTAAACGTGTCGATCTGGATCCGGAAAGGAACACCTTTCTCTCCTCCGTGTTTACGCATCGTGAATTCTGTGCTTATGCAGTGTACCTAAAACATGGAAAAGGAATATATCAGATTTATATAGGATATATATATTTATATAAGGCTATAAAGGAACTACAGCACGGTCACATGACTTCACTTCACTACCGCTAAGCTAAAGGAGGCTAAGGTTGGGCTATAAAGGAACTACAGCACAGTCACATGACTTCACGTCACCACGGCTAAGCTAAAGGCGGCTAATGTTGGGCTATAAAGGAACTACAGCACGGTCACATGACTTCACGTCACCACCGCTAAGCTAAAGGTGGCTAATGTTGGGCTATAAAGGAACTACAGCACGGTCACATGACTTCAGGTCACCACCGCTAAGCTAAAGGCGGCTAATGTTGGGCTGTAAAGGAACTACAGCACAGTCACATGACTTCAGGTCACCACCGCTAAGCTAAAGGTGGCTAATGTTGGGCTATAAAGGAACTACAGCACGGTCACATGACTTCAGGTCACCACCGCTAAGCTAAAGGCGGCTAATGTTGGGCTGTAAAGGAACTACAGCACAGTCACATGACTTCAGGTCACCACCGCTAAGCTAAAGGAGGCTAATGTTGGGCTATAAAGGAACTACAGCACGGTCACATGACTTCACGTCACCACCGCTAAGCTAAAGGCGGTTGCTTCCAATAAATACAATAATACAATGGTCCGTGGTGCTACCTGGATGAAAACCGAGGTTCTTTTCGAGGGGTCCCAGAGGAACTCCACAGTGTTGAGCTGAGTGGGGTTTGCCCGAGGGTCGATAATGCCGACAGACATGGGGATATCTGCAACGTAAAAACAGGCTGTTCTCAGAAGAGCTCAGATTTGGCGTCTTTAAATCCATGATGATGATTCTGGTCGAGTGACATCGTCGAAGGTGCATTTTTTTTTCCCTCACCCAGGTCCAGGATGCGGTCCCCGGGTCGGTTCCAGCGCCAGCCCTCCAGCTGCTGATGTTCCGTGTACTGCAGCCGGCGGTCATGAAAAACCACTCGGATGATGCTCTGAAATCCAATCAATTCAAGGAAGGAGTTAATGTCAGAGGACAGGTTTGTTTGTGCAGACCAGTGTACCTTTCAGAACAACCTCCCCATTGATATCAGGACATCAGAGAGTCTGCACACATTCCCTCTCAGACTGAAAACTCGATAATATCTTTCCAAATAAAATAGAAGTTCTCTTCAGTACGTAGCACTTCAATGCAGGATTCCTGTTTTTAAATGTGTTTCTTTCTGTCCTTATTTTAAGTCACTTTGGATCAAATCTTCAGCTAAATTAAATGTAAAGTATGTGCGATTCTTACCTTAACCATTTTATCAGTGATTTCCGGAAGTTCCCCAATCTTCCGATTGTCAAGCATCCTTATTTCATAGGACTGCCCTGCAATGACACGTACAAACAGAGGATTAAAAGAAATCACAACAAGCTGTCACAGCTATGATTCCATCTTTATATTCCCCATCATTTTCAGTGTCATGCATGTACGTCAGATGCATGTGAACTAGCTTCGTGTCGGGGGTTGGATGCTGACCTTGATTGAGGTAGGTGAGGGTTTCATCGTGCAGTTTGACGGCTGGAGAGGTAGCGGCACAAAGAACGTACTGAAAGGGGAGGATCTTGTTTTCGTTGTCCGGAGGAAGGTTGGACTCTCCTGTTTGAAGATGGGGAGGGCGAGGACATCGCTGCAGGACAGAGACACAAAACAATCCTCAATATTTCATTCACACACAACAAATACATCACTACGGAACACTCGCGCTGCTATTGGCTCACACTCCAACACATTGTACGTGATAGGCTAAGGGGCGGGACATCTCTTAAGCAGTTGACCAATCAAAACAGAGCCGGCCAGCTAACCAATCAGAGCAGACTGGGCTCTGGTTTCAGACAGAGGGTGAAAAGAGGTGCTGCAGCACAGGCAGTATGAGAAACATACATACTGATATACACCTGAACATCAGCAGGAGAGGACTCTTTAAAGTAGAGACACTACATACTGATATACACCTGAACATCAGCAGGAGAGAACTCTTTAAAGTAGAGACACTACATACTGATATACACCTGAACATCAGCAGGAGAGGACTCTTTAAAGTAGAGACTCTACATACTGATATACACCTGAACATCAGCAGGAGAGGACTCTTTAAAGTACAGACTCTACATACTGATATACACCTGAACATCAGCAGGAGAGGACTCTTTAAAGTAGAGACACTACATACTGATATACACCTGAACATCAGCAGGAGAGGACTCTTTAAATTTCTAGATTCATCTTAAAATAAATATCAGTAAAATTGTGAAAAACATAAATTTCAGAAAACAGAAAAGCAGGAATATCTTACTTTTAAGAAACGCTTTTATTTATTAATCTCCTTTCTATTATTTTTTAGCTCACTAAAACCTTGATATTTAATGTTGTAACATCAAATCAAAGAGACTTTCACAACACATGAGGCTGAAAGTCAGTTCCTTAATGATAACACAGGAGAGGAAGGAAACACTACTAAATACCGAGGTATCCAAACAGTTCCTCTTTGCTCCTCTCAACAGGAGAATCTCTGGAACAAACATGCATGCACTTCTTCAGTATCATTTAACAAAACACTTAAGCGGCCAGAAGAGAGAGGGAACTTTTATCCGAGAAAGACTGAGCATCATAAATATATTTTGAGACCTATAAAGACTCCACAGATATATATAGTTTGCAGATATATTGATGTAGTTGGGATATGCATCAACCACCTAACCATAGGTGCTCAAATACGATCTGCAAATTATGGGATTTGGGTAAAAGTAACTCCCTCTGGAGCCAAACAGGGATTTTAGCCTTTGCAGACCATTTACATGCACTACCTATAGAACACAGTACAGAAGCGGGAACACCACAAAAAAAACATCACAGGGCCTCTTTAATAGTCTCTGCAACCAAATTTGCGCCCCCCTTTTTGCTTGAAGAATGACAATTTCCTTTCTGTAGGACAAGAAAAACGGTTTCTGATTCTGATTCCCCCAGTACCTCATGCTGTACGCCCCCGCCCCGAGCTCCTGCCCGATGCCCGACAGACTCGCATCGAAGTCCTGCACCAGCCCGGACTCGATCACCTCGTCCGTGAGAGGAAGCTTCAGAGCCCACGCCATGATGGCGAGATTGTACGGGGTGCAGTTCGGGTTAAAACCGGTGCCAAGTTTCCAACGACCTCACAATCTGTGGTGGAGAGAGTCAAAGAAGAGGCCTGTTATTCAACTTTAAGACATTCTGTGGCAACATGCAGATGTATTACTGAAGGAATTAGAGATAAAAAAAAACAAGAAAAGAGGATTAAAGTAGCAGCTTGTGTAATTGACAAAAAGAAGCTGAAAGCAAAGGTGTACTGGCTGGAAGACCACAAGATTTAGTTCTAAATATAACATCAAATGTAAGTTTAAATATCACATTTAACCCTAAAATGGTTGCTGCATCCTGGGGGGACCAGTCATTGGATAATGGGTATAATACAGGTGTTATAATGGGTATAATACAGGTGTTATAATGGGTATAATACAGGTGTTGATTTGGTATATGTGGTGCATACAGAGACACAGAAAGAACAATATGTAGGAAAATAAAATTAAAATAGACTGTTATGACAGCTATTTTAAGACATGGGTGTAATTTAGAAAAGAGAAATATATACATATACATTTCCAAAACATGTGATTGCCCATTCAAGAGTTAAAACAATCACACAACATCTGCATTAAATATTCCACATGTTGGTAAACAGCTGTTGTACTGGTAATTCTTGAGTCATGTCTTAATGTTGTATTTTATATACTTTTTGGGTGTTATTTTTAACTGTGTTTTTATGATTTCAAACATGCAACGTCTCTTGAATAAAAAGTATAAATAAAATGTATTATTATTATTATGTATTAAATAATGCAGTGTTGACGTTACACGCGCTTTAAGAAACAGTACACTGATGAACCAAAACAATAACTGGCGTAAAAGCACATTATTTGTCCTATTCACGTATTTAATTGAGTTATAAATCATATTAAATAGACCTTACCTTGAGCAGCAGATGCTAACACTGCTTCTTCATCTTCTTCATGTCGTTTCGTCCAAGAAGTAAAACAAACATCACGAGCTAACGAAGCTAACTACAGACAGACAGCTAAAATCAATGCTAACCTTTATTTGCCTTCACTAATAGAGGATTCACGAAAACACAGCGTTCCTGGTAGACATATCTTTACATAATAATTAATCAAAATTACCTCAGATTCGTAAATATATTTAATTTAATGTCTTGCTTTTGTTTGTTTATCTAGCTTCGTAGCAGGAAAAAGGAGCTGACGTCACTTCTCGTTCGCTCCTCTTCTTCTTCGTGGTGTTAATTTACGGTTGGGCGTCATTACCGCCACCTAGCGCTTATGGTGGGTACAACACAAGGCTGAGCTTTCAGTAATAAGAAATACCTTTCACAAGTTTTTAGTTATTTTAACGGGTAAACTGTTTAGTCTAGAATCAGTTTCAGTAAAATATATAAATGAATAAGACTCTTATTATATTCCCTTTTAGTATAATGTATAATCTTTACCTTTTTTTTGCATTTATTTTAAAATAAAGTTGTTGTTTTTGTATGAGACTCAAAATTCACATGAAATTTGATATAACTACAAGTTATATTATACATTGCAAGGTTAAACCATTCATTATGTAATTTGTTGTATTATTGTGGTATACTATACGATGTTATTAAACACATACAGTGTCTTATATCCCATAAAATATACTACTTTCCATTTACGGCATATTTTTTTCTCTAAATAATCTTCCATAATTTGGATTTTTATCCTGTATTTATCGTAGTTTATGTTATGTTGATTTACCTGCATTTGTTTCTTTCCTACTTGCAGATAAATGAAGGTGCACCTTGATGTAACAAAATGTTACAAATAAATAAATACACAACAAGAAATGATTAATTAAAACAGGGTTTATTTAATTTATCTGGCAGAACATGACGAGAAAAAAGCATCAAACTTCTGTTTTTTATCTGGACTTAAAATGTGGTGGCAGAATGAAATGAATTGGAACGGATATCTTATTATTATTATTATTATTATTATTGTAACTTATTTTCTCTTAACTTACTTATAACATATTGTGTTTTCTTGTTGAACAAAACCTTAAACTCCCCTATATACAAAATCCACCTTCTTCATGTCTTTCATTCATAAATGTGTGTCCCCTCCATGCCCCATTAGCCAATCACCAACCAAGGTAAGCCCCGCCCACCTGGATCTCCTCCTAGAGCGCCATTGTGATTTTTTAAACCAATCATCTCGCAGAGGGGCGTGGCCAGCAGCAGCTCATTAGCATTTAAAGCTACAGACACAGAATCAGCACTTCTGGAACAGGGCTGAAACAGAGGGGATTATGGGATGTTACAATGATCTGATGTTTCAGCCAATCAGAGACAGGTTCTGTATATATCTGAGACGTGTTATATACTGTTGATAAAGAGTATAATAGAGGATCTTTAAAGAAAAACCTTTGCAATATTAATTGTTGTGTATTTTACTCAGTGTAATATAAAGCGACTTAAAATGAACTTAATGTTATTAATGCTATATTTAATCTGCCATATTTAAAATTTCATCTGTATTAGAAGAACATTAACCATAATGATAGTTTAATTGATGATTGCAATTTTGCCGCCATTACCGCTACATGAAAATGCAGAAATTAAAATCTCCCACATAAAGGACAACCCCAATATTTAAACCATTCATTTCCCTTTGTTGCTTTCCCTGCTTTCACTAAAGTGCAAAGAATTTGCGAAGAATTGGCAAAGATACAGAATTAAAACACCCAAATAATTTCACACTGCGCATGCAAACACTCATTCAGAATTAACATATTAAAATACAGCCTTTCATTGGCTGAACAGGTCCTGACGATGTGTAATTCAGTCATTTTTCCGATGTTAGGCTTTACAAAGTATTTAAAAAACAGTTGTTAAAGTTTATAGGCAACATGAGACTGTTTCAAGTTCATTTTAGGCAAAATAATACGGTGGCCGACAGCGGTAAACACGCTGTCGACCAAAACATTTCTATTAGGAGAAACGAGCTGCAGCTTCAGAAACGATGCAAATCTAAAAACACAAGAAGAAACATCTTCAGCAGCTTGAGGAAACATGAGCAGCGTTTACTAAAAGCTGCAGAAACCAAAGCTGGAGACCAGGGGACACTAACGAGAGACGCACACAGCTGGGACCGGAGCGCTGGGTGACGTTCAGGATCATAAAGCTGGACAGCTGTCTCTGTTGTTGGAAACTCACCTGAACTCTTATTTTAACAATGAGATCACATGACTCCTTCTGATGGTCTCTGCTGTGTGCGTCTCTCTTTAGTGTCCCCTGGTCTCCAGCAGTGTGCGTCTCTCTTTAGTGTCCCCTGGTCTCCAGCAGTGTGCGTCTCTCTTTAGTGTCCCCTGGTCTCCAGCTGTGTGCGCCTCTCTTTAGTGTCCCCTGGTCTCCAGCTGTGTGCGTCTCTCTTTAGTGTCCCCTGGTCTCCAGCTGTGTGCGCCTCTCTTTAGTGTCCCCTGGTCTCCAGCAGTGTGCGTCTCTCTTTAGTGTCCCCTGGTCTCCAGCAGTGTGCGTCTCTCTTTAGTGTCCCCTGGTCTCCAGCAGTGTGCGTCTCTCTTTAGTGTCCCCTGGTCTCCGTTGTGTTTGGAGCTTCTTGCAGCGTTTGGTTTCTGCAGCTTTTAGTAAACGCTGCTCATGTTTCCTGAAGCTGCTGAAGATCTTCCCTCGTCTGCATGAGTTTTGGCACATTTGTGTTTCTATATCTGCACCTTTTCTGAAGCTGCAGCGTGTTTCTCCTAGTGGAAATGTTTTGGGCTGTTGTAGCTCATTGGCACCTGTCGGCCACCGTTCATCAAGCTTCTATTTTCACAATAACCTTTATCTAACTGAGATTTTAAAAAATGCAGCAGAAGCACCAGTGAAAACAGCAAAAAAGGAGGAAAAACAAAAGAGTATTAAAGCACATTAAAGTGTAAAAACAACACACACACACACACACACACACACACACACACACACACACACACACACACACACACACACACACACACACACACACACACACACACACACACACACACACACACACACACACACACACACACACACACACACACACACACACACACACACACACACACACACAGTATGAAAGTAACATTATAAAGACTGATTAGTTTACAGTTGTGGCATCATGGGCAATAGTCAAGTTTTTTTCTAGAAAACATCAGAAAGGATTCTCTCTGGACCCCCGATTTGACGCTGCCTTAATACATATTTGAAAGCCAAACAAGAGGAAACAAATGCTGATTTTTGTTGTGATTATCAATAAGAAATATCAAAATGATGATTGTCCCAAACCATGGCTGCAGAGTCAGGAGTCTACGGGTGGAAAAGTATTTTTGGCGTTAATTAGACGACGAATTCGGATTAAAAAAAGGCTTGTTTTTGAGTCTACAGCATCCTTTAAAAAGCTGCCAATGTAGCACAACTACTACGCGAATACAAAATGAATGAGAATGTTCAAAAACATCCATGGTTGTTATTCAAACATCAGCGTCAAGTGACAATTATGCGACTTAAATCAATGTGACTCAATGCACTGCCACGTTGTTAATTCAGAGGGATTTCCTATAAAAACCACTTGTATAAAAGTTCAAATATTATTAAATATGAAATGTTATCATCATCACTCTATATGATAAAAGGACCATGCAGTTTGAGTTGTGTACACATATCTTAAAATACCATAAAAACTTATTTTCTGTTTCATTTCTCTTCATTTTTCTGAAAAAGTTCATATTATTTTCACGCAGTTTGGCTTGTATTCTCATCACAGTCCCTCTCTGTGTGTCTGTATGACTTATCTCCAGCAGGACGTTACGCTACTGGACCTGGAAGACGTTGATTTTGCTCGTGTTTTTCAGCGTCTGTCTCCGGTTGCAGAACCAGACTCTCACCACCTCTCGGTCGTAGTTCAGCTCCCGAGCGATCTCCGTGATCTCTTGTCCCGTCGGCAGCGTGTTCTTGTCAAAGTAGGAGTTCAGGACATCGATGGCCTGCGGCGTGAAGCTCGTTCGTCGCTTGCGTTTTTTGGACGGTTCCCCGCCGACGAACTCCATCAGGTTCTGCTGGCCCTTCTGGTTCCAGTGCTCGGCCTCGGCCAGCCACTTCTCCAGAACCGGCTTCAGCTTCTGGGCGCTCTTAGGCGTGATGTCCAGCTTTTCAAACCTGTGGAGCAAAGGACAATTCAGCAGGAACAAGTGCATTTATATTACCTTTACTCAGTCAGATTTAACCTGTCTATGCGCTGTTAGCAGTTCAGGGTTTGTTAACGGCACTTTTTATTATAGCATCCTTTCTAATTTATATATTGTATTTATTAATGAATTTCTATTTATTTTACTTTTTAAGTTTAATTATTTTTATTTCCCTTCATCAATTTTTTAATAAATTTATTTATTTATTATATTTAAATATCTATTTTATTTTTAGCTTTAATCTAACTGTAAATCTCTTTATTCTATTTGTGTAAAATTATAATCCCCATTTATATGATTTAAATATTAAATATAAATATATACTTTTATTTTTAACCAGTTTTATTCATTTTCTTTACGTAAAAAAACACCCTTTTTTTAAAGCCAGTTGTTGTCAAAAGGTCAAATAATATATCACCTAGCAGCAACCTTTGTTTGTAGACTACAATTCCCACAGTGCCAACCTTTAAAGAGACAAAGTTATGGGCAACCTGTATGCAAGACGCCTTCGAGACACATATTTTAACCCATGAAATATCTTATGTACATCATATAAAAGAAGGAAGATGATCTAAGATCTGTCTTTACTACTTAACATTCTAAAAGCCTTTGTTCTCTTTTAATTTGTGATGGAAGAATCATTTTTGACCCGTCCGACCGAGTGGGAATCATAAATTAAAAGATAATAAGGCTGTATTTTTACACTATGTAACTGAGGGGTCAGGGCATCATGTTGGGGAGCAGTGAGGTACCTGCAGATGGCGGACTGGCTGTACGCCGGGCCCTCGGTGGCAGTGAGCGCCTGCCCCACTTGCGTCTGCGTGAGACCGAGCGACAGCCGGCGGATCTTGAAGTTCTTGGCGAACTCTCGGATCTCCTCCAGGTTTATCCCCTCCTCGCCGCTGACGAGCTGCTGCGGCTCTGCAGGTGGATACAGAGGGAGGTTATAAACACCGAATGGATCAGTGTGTGGATGTGAGGGGGGGGGGGGGGGGGTACGTACTGCCGATGAGCTGGCCCACTTTAGCGATGTCCCCACAGCTGATGTTCACCCCGGGGGTCAGCTGGGTCTTCATGAGGGACGGCTGCGGGGCGATGACGATCGGCGACTGACTGACGGTCGTTACTGAAGCCTGGGGAACAAAAATATCGTATTATTACAGGAAACCTGCAGAGAGGAAACGGGAACACAGTGCACCCACTTTAGTCTTCCTAATTATTCTATTTTTTTACACGGTTAATGCAAATGTATGATAAGAAATAAAACGCAGGCCGTCAATGTTCCCATAGCTTTCCTTTCAAAAATATATTTACCTTTTTTTACTTTTATATTTGATTGTTAGTTTTTTAACTGTAAATTCTGTGTATTTATTTAATTATTTATTATATTAATTACTATTATTTAACATTTTCCTTATATTACAATATTACTATCTGTTTTAACCTTATTTTTCATGTTTATATATCTATATTTAAATGCCTCAACCTCTGATATTATTTATTATTTGAAAATAAAATGACAAATATTTTATTTGATTATTTATTCATTAATTTAGATTTTATTGTATTATTTAATATTCTCTATCACCATAAGAAAGGGACATAAAGGAATATTCATAAATTATATTAGCTTGGTTTTTTTTTTATCTGAAGCTGCACAAAACAGATCACCTGAGCCACTTTAAGGCGGTGTTTAAGGACCTGAAAGGGCGTTTTTTAAGGCGAGGAACAAAGGTTTAATCCCTGAAAGAACAATTAAACATCTGCCAATAAATTATCAGTAGCTTCGGTGTGTTTCGAAGCAGAAACCACTCTGTATTCCAGCCGAACACACACACTATGTACCTGTGAGATGGGTTTGGTGAGCGTTGGAGAAGCAGCGACTTTGGGCAGGACTGCCGCCGACGTCACCGCACATCCGTTTCCCACTGTGGCGATGATCTGACCCTGGGTGTTCAGGACCAGCTGGGGGGCCACGGTCTGGAGCTGCAGCCCCTGAAGCCCCTGGAGCCCCTGCAGACCCTGGAGCCCCTGCAGACTCTGGAGCCCCTGGAGACCCTGGAGTCCTTGAAGCCCCTGAAAACCCTGGAGTCCTTGGATGCCCTGGAGACCCTGAAGACCTTGGAGTCCCTGAAGACTCTGGAGCCCGTGCAGACTCTGGAGGGTGGGTGCCGCAGCCCCTCCAGCCAGAGAAGCCGGGTTTAAAAACAGCGGGAGGGTTCCTATGACCTGTAGATGATGTATAAAGTAATATATAATATTTGATCGTGAAGTCTGTGATATCTTATTCAGGCTGCATGAGTGTGAGAACTCCATGAAGTCAAGGAGAGATGACAAGGGGAATTCATGAGGAAGAAGAGACTGCCCTCACATCAGACCAGGGATTACGCAACCTCTGCTGCAAGGAATAGAGTGTCGATGTGGGACGATGTAATCTAACCGAACGCGTGTCAATTAAAACGTCATGGCAGGTTATTCTCATCTTGCATGGTCCTCCACCACCTTCATGTTGAAATTAAATAACATTTGGCTGATGCTTTTGTACAGACGGCAATAAACCATGAAGATACCAACGCAGCAAGAAACATGCAGATGAATTTGCTTCAAATAAGACAACCAATGGTGCAAATTTAATGGCCAAGGTACAAGCAAACCAGGTGTTAACTTTGCAACAGAAGATGTGTTTAGGAGCCAGGACAGCAAACAGGTGGGTTTTTGTTCAGGGGTTCCAGGGTCACACTTGCACTGAGGGAGCAGGGAGCCGATTGGCTGATGAAGACCACCACAACACTGAATCCTTGTTGCTATGTAAACTGGAGGCAGACTTCCCACCGTGGGAACTTAAAAATGCATTGCAGTAATATCACCTGAAGTAAGTCACGATATGTCAGTTTTCTAGCACAATAATAACCAATAGCCCTCCTTTATGACGCTATTAAAGAGAGTGGGGTTATTTGGCGGGACCCACCTGTCCCTGTGCGTTGGTGATGATCTGGCTGGTGATGCCGGCCATGTTGGACATGTTGCTGGTGATGATGGGGGTGGAGGTGAGGGAGCTGAGGAACTGAGGCTGAGCTCCCAGAGAGGCAGCGTTGATCTGAAGAGGAAACCACAGCATGTTTAATATAACACTCACACACACTCACACACCGTGGGCCATCGGGAGAAACTAGGGGTTAAGGATCTTGCCCAGGGATACATCTGCTCTCCCTTTCAGCCACAGCCCTTAATGACATAAACCAGTACAGAAAGTAGAACTAGCAGAGGGTCAGTCTTACGATGGCGGGGTTGATGGAGAGTCCTGCGCTCTGCAGAGCTGCCAGAGAGATGCTGGACTGGGAGGCGGTGGTGGTGGCCTGAGCTGCAGACACCTGTGTGACTGGGGGCGAAGACGTCACCTGTACCGACTGTAGGGAGGCGGCCTGAGGCTGGAACATGGTCTGAGCGCTGGTCTGGAGCTGAGGCTGCACCGAGTTCAGGACCGTCGCTGCTGAGGACAGAAAGCAAAAGCTTAAAAGCACTTACATTTGGTGTGGACTTCTTTCCTTGAGGAATTTATTTATGGAATTCAGACCTTAATCTTGGAATTCTGACTCTAATCTAGGAATATTGACTTTATTCTTGGAATTCTGCCTTCATTGTTGGGAATTATGGCGGGAGCACAGGGATTTTAGCCTCTGCAGACCATTTACATGCACTAAAACCTCTGCCTCTGTGTGTTTTACCCTGGAGGCCGGCGAAGGGCAGTTTGAGGAGGTTCCCGGCAGTGTTCGCTGCAGTGAACCCGGGGATAGTGGCAACGTTGGTGGTGGGTAAAGTGAGGACAGCCAGACCCCCCCCACCCCCGATGGATCCGGCCATGCTGAGGGGGATCAGCAGGGGCTGGCCCAGGGACCCCGTCTGAGCCATCATGCCCGTCATCAGGGAGGCCAGACTCTCCTGCGTCAGCACCTGAGGATGGAGAGGACATTTTAGAATATATTCTTACCTCTTATCTGGCCTTCTGATGTCCTTACAAGGGGAATTTTACCAAACTAAACTCAAATACTACAACTTTCAACATTTCATAAGAGAGTTTTTGAATATTTGGTTTCGTTCGTTGAGAAAAAGGAATCACTGTTGGTGTTTTTATGAATTAAAATAGGTTCATAAAAGCGCTCCCGTACAAACACCTTGATCATCTGTCTCCTAAGACTTCAGATAAATACTAATAAAGCTCTCTGTGCGTGATAATGGACTCGGACCTGTGGGCAGCTCTGCACGGTGATGGGCATGGCGGCCTGTGGATGAGACAGGGACAGACTGACAGCGGGAGTCAGCGTCTGGACGGCAGGAGCAGAAACCTCCACAGAGACGAGGTGCTGCTCCCCCAGACCTGCAGGAGCACAGCGGAGCTTAAACAAAGTATTGCAGGTGTTTTTAACTTGGGTAATAATACAGAGACAGGGAATATCCCAGGAGTATAAATCAGAATTTCCTCCTTTTTCGGGGGATATTCTGAAATGATAACCTTTATATTTAACAGACAAAACTCAAGAAAATTATAAAACAATATTTTTTCACTAAGATTCAAATAATAAGTTTAAATGAAATGAACTCCGACTTAGAAGACAGAAAAACTCGACTATTTAAGAGAAAAAAACTCAGAAATTCCACGAGATTAAAGTAAAAACACAAAGTTATAGGCATGCAAGATGTATTTATGCATTTCATTAAAGGTGTTTTACCTTTTAAGTGGCATTAAAAAACATAAATGATATGCAGCAGAGGGGTGTAACAATAACACAACTGGGTAGTAAAACAGAAATCTGAAATAAGGAAAAGAAAAATACCAAAATCCTAAATTAGAAAAAATGTCTTCAATATTCTCTGAAACCTTTTCATGCACTTGAATAATAAATATATAATAAGTAATGATCTGATATATGAGCAGTATTTACCCACTCCCCCAGTGTTTTGGGGCCCCTCCTGTGTGCCCCCGGCCTCACGTTGCTCCGCAGGTCGCTCCCCCGCAGGTCGCTCCCCCGCCTCAGACTTCACCTCGCTCTTCTCCTCAGGGAGCGACGACGGCAGAGACGAATCCACCTCCACCTCCAGAACCCGGATCGTCTCGTGGCCCGACATCACAATCACCTGCAGCGATGAGGAGAGAAAGACTGAGGTGACGAGAGAAACGTGCAAAAGAAACTAGCTACACTATTCTTCTCCGGATCAGGGTTTTATAGATGCATTAGTTAAGTTAATAAGGGCTGCAGGGTTTAAAAAATAAAGGTATTTATTGCAAAATGATTCACAATAATGGAGGGATATTCAGTATCATAGTGATTCTTTTACACATCTTATCTAGAACAATGATTGTGCTTCCTGAAATTTAAATTATTGCAATTCCAAAAGATAGCTACAGAAGAGAGTCTAAACATACAAACTTTAAATTATAACGAATGAATTAGAATACTCTAATATCAAAATCTACTAAAAGGGACAGAAACATATACAAATAATGTACTATACACATAAGAAATATTGTGCACAGTTTTTAACTTAAAGTATCTTGTGAAGTAAAAGTTGCCGCAAAAATAAAAACAAATTAGCTAAAAACTAAATGGAGTATTTTCCTACTTCATAAGTACCCTTAACTCACTCAACCTCACAACCCGTGTTAAATCTGATGAGTCATGATGAGCGATAATGAAGGAAAGGACAGCGCTGTTGGCTGCAGAGAGACGGTGCAGGAAGGGAGCGGAGGGTGCATACCTGGTGGAGTTTGTCAGGGAATGTCAAAGTGCAGGAGGAGGATTTAAATGGCTGAAAAAAGGCGTCTGCAGTCAGACAGTGAGTGGCTAAGGAGAACGGGAAGCCGAGCACATGTTAGGACACAAAACAGAACAAACACAAATGAAAAGTGCATATGAAACAATGATGGCCAACAAGCAGCTCAAGCAATGCAGTCTGTGTGTAGAGCACCGCTTAGGGGTTGTCTTTATTAAGCATGGCAGGTTAAAGACTGACGAGCATTAAACAGCAGGTATTATTAGGGGACGAAACACAAAAACAGGACCTGCTGATATAAGTTAGGGTGCAGCCTTATACGGAAGACAATAATGGTAATGTTATGTAGGCCCATGGAGGGTGACAGCAGCAGAGGGGTTATATTAGAGAGAGAGGATGGTGCGTTAACACACAGGTGAGTGTTACCTGCTCATTGACAGTGAGGGGGCCATCTTTGGCGGGGGGGTCCTGGGAGTTCATGGCTCTCTGCACCGCCACCGTCACTGTCTTCCTGACATCCTGCGTACAAGGATCAAAGAATTAGTATGCTTTATTTGTCAAATGCACGTTGGATACAGAGTAGATTTGGAAATGGCTCCTCCAACAATGCAACATACAGTGTCTCTACTTTAAAGAGTCCTCTCCTGCTGATGTTCAGGTGTATATCAGTATGTAGTGTCTCTACTTTAAAGAGTCCTCTCCTGCTGATGTTCAGGTGTATATCAGTATGTAGTGTCTCTACTTTAAAGAGTCCTCTCCTGCTGATGTTCAGGTGTATATCAGTATGTAGTGTCTCTACTTTAAAGAGTCCTCTCCTGCTGATGTTCAGGTGTATATCAGTATGTAGCGTCTCTACTTTAAAGAGTCCTCTCCTGCTGATGTTCAGGTGTATATCAGTATGTAGAGTCTCTACTTTAAAGAGTCCTCTCCTGCTGATGTTCAGGTGTATATCAGTATGTAGTGTCTCTACTTTAAAGAGTCCTCTCCTGCTGATGTTCAGGTGTATATCAGTATGTAGCGTCTCTACTTTAAAGAGTCCTCTCCTGCTGATGTTCAGGTGTATATCAGTATGTAGTGTCTCTACTTTAAAGAGTCCTCTCCTGCTGATGTTCAGGTGTATATCAGTATGTAGTGTCTCTACTTTAAAGAGTCCTCTCCTGCTGATGTTCAGGTGTATATCAGTATGTAGAGTCTCTACTTTAAAGAGTCCTCTCCTGCTGATGTTCAGGTGTATATCAGTATGTAGTGTCTCTACTTTAAAGAGTCCTCTCCTGCTGATGTTCAGGTGTATATCAGTATGTAGAGTCTCTACTTTAAAGAGTCCTCTCCTGCTGATGTTCAGGTGTATATCAGTATGTAGTGTCTCTACTTTAAAGAGTCCTCTCCTGCTGATGTTCAGGTGTATATCAGTATGTAGAGTCTCTACTTTAAAGAGTCCTCTCCTGCTGATGTTCAGGTGTATATCAGTATGTAGTGTCTCTACTTTAAAGAGTCCTCTCCTGCTGATGTTCAGGTGTATATCAGTATGTAGTGTCTCTTTATTTTTCTCAGACTGCCTGTGCTGCAGCACCTCTTTTCACCCAATGTCTGAAACCAGAGCCCAGTCTGCTCTGATTGGTTAGCTGGCTGGCTCTGATGTGATTAGTCAACCGCTTAGAGATGTCCCGCCCCTTAGCCTATCACGTACAATGTGTTGGAGTGCTAGCCAATAGGAGCGTGAGTGTTAGGCTACATAGTAATGTCACTATTTATAGACCTGTACTTCAATCTGTTTGTGTGATAGAGAGGAGGCAATATTTTTAGTGTCTGTTGATTGTCCACCCGAGGACTGCAGATGGAAATGTTCTATTAGCTCAAATCTGTTTTTGTTTCTGAGATAAATGTATGTTATGCAGGGTCCTTAAAGACATAACTATACTATTGCACACAGAGACATGCAAAAGTAAGTTACAGGAATAAGAAAAATATGTACATTTAAAACGGAATAAAACAGAACGTTAATATTGTAACACTGTAATAATATATTAGTATTTGGAACAGATAAACACTGTATTCTGGACATACAGCATGTGAATGGTGACACTTCAGAAATAAGTGTCACCATTCAGGTGTGACAGCTTCTTGAGGAATAAAAATAAAGAATAAGTTTGAGGATGGTGTCCTTAGTGTCCACACTTCGGGGGTTAAACGCTGCTTAAATCAGACCCTCGTGCAGAGGACTGTTGTTTTATATTCATGGCTATTCCTGTCATTGCAGGACCCGAGTGTTTGCAGGGGCCTGAACACACGCTATGCTGTGTGTTGCACTCCAGCTGCAGGAAACACACAGCTCCTACACACACAGTAGTTGCATGATCATCGCACCAAAAAGATTCAAGATGGTGCATTTCCTGCTGTTAGAAAGGAGGATCTGTCAGAAACTTCAGCGGGTGTTGAAGGGCTCCCCACCCCCATCCTGCCCAATAAAAGTCGACCACTTTTTTGGAGACAATCAGCGAGCCCAGGCGACAGGAATCCTCTCTACCCGTGCCTAGAGACCCGATATTATGTATTTCCCTCTCTTTATCATAAATATATAAATTATGCTAATTACGAACATTGCATATTAACCCAAACTCATTCTCTCTCTCGTGGCTGTGTAACCTCGAACACACTCCGGTTATAATGTCCAACTTACCGCGGAAATGCAGCTTATTCTCTGTAATCCCCCGCTTTTATTCAAGGTCCTTGTCACAGTTTCTTTCAGTCACACATAATTAAAAATGCATCTCAGCTCCCAGACGGGCTGTGGTGCACACAAAAGAGGTATTTGCATTGATAAGGAGGCTTGCAAATGTTAGGATCTCCCCTGCCTTAATATTTAATGACGTCGCCCCTTCTGCAACACTTCAGATAGTCACAAGTCCTCCAGGTGTCTAACTGAATCCCATATGAGCTGCAAAGTCGCGCAAAATTGCCACAAAATTGGCCTTTTGCACTACGTCATGAACATAATTTATGCAAGGAAAAATCTTGCATTGAAAAATGTCTGCCTCGACTGCGAGGAGCCAGAGCCTCTTAAAGGGGACGCAGCGCAAATAACAGCCGGGGGATCAGGGGTAGAACACAATGATCATCATGGAAACCGAGGGGAAAAGGTGTCTTCCAATGTTCTTTTCTGTGTGATTTCCTATCTACTAAACCTACTAAACATCTTTAGCAATTTTAATAGATGAACTATGTTACAGATTAGGCTTATAGAGTGATATTAATACAATAATACATTCACTTTTTAGAACATTGCTGTATATTTGGCCACTATAAAACTAGTTTGGTTTTTCGTGAGTGCTACCAAATCTTTGTAGTCAATGTACTGGGAAAAATACTGAATTGGACCCCAGGCTGCACTGGTTGTAGGGTCATTTGGACCAGTTTGATGGATGGTCTCCATAGGAACAAACTTTGCATTCCTGAGTCAATTTACATTTTTCATGGCACCATTTTTTTTTCTTCAGATTTAGAAAATAATGTAATAATTATAATTTCAATTAAGATAAAGATAATACGACAAGATATACTTAATTCATCTCAAATTAGGATGTTTTTTTCATACAGCAGCATCTTAAATCCCTGCATTGCACATCATTTGAAAATAAAAAGAGCAGAAAATAAAATAAAAACCTTTAAAATAGAAAATATAACAGAACTAAAACGGTAAAAAAATATAAAAGGTTGACTGTGAGGAATATAAATGTGTAGACTATCCGACAAATAAACGCTATGAAGAGCAGCCATTAATTTAAGGAACATTGATGTGACTTTTTCTGATGTATTTAAAAATAAAATGGAAAAACATAAAACATATCATACGGCTTTTAATTTGAAAACCCGGAAGCAGTTGTGAATCCACATCCGGTTCAGATCCGTGTTTACTTCGCATGCTGTCTGTCTGACCTGGGACTTTGTGGATTAGTAATGAATCAAAAGCGTTAACGTTTACTTTGATTAGACTTTTTGTGCCAGTTAACGGAGGAGGTTTTCTTCCTCACGGTGGAACTTCAACGGAAACACAGAGACGATGTCTGCACCTCTGGATGCTAATGCTAATGCTAACGTGGATCAGAAGGTCCAGCAGTATGAAAACTTCATCCATGAAGTTCTGAAGAGAGACTTACAGTAAGACACTTTCATTCATAAATAAGAATGTTATCCAGGTTTTACGACAGTTTATTATTTGGTATACATAATATTATAATAACAGAGGAAAGGTTTATTATTTGTATTCTTAATACTGTTTTGTTTGTGTTGTTTGACAGGAAGGTGTTGGAGCAGAGGGACTCAGTTTACGAGAAGATCTCTCAGTATCTGCAGCTGAAGAACACCATACAGAGTCTGCAGGTACACACACACACACACACACACACACACACACACACACACACACACACACACACAAGTTGTATCTGTTTGACATCATAAGTTAACTGTAGAAATTAATGTAGTTTGTGTTAGAAGAAACATCAGATTCCTCTTTGTCAATATCTGTGACAAAAAAATGTGTGTGTGTCTGTGTCTGTGTCTGTGTGTGTGTGTGTTACTGTAGGACTCAGGTTGTCAGAAGCTGAAGACAGATATTGATCTCGGCTGTAACTTCTTCGTCCAGGCTGAAGTGTAAGACTAGTCACTGTTCATACTGTCAACCATGTCACCAGCCAGAAGCTCGTATTACAATATTATATTGAATACTATCGAAGGCGTCTGTTTTAATTCCCTCTCAACTTCTTTCTCAGCGAGGACTCGTCTAAGATTTTCGTGGCGGTCGGTTTCGGCTTCTTTTTAGAGATGACCCACGATGAAGCTCTGAAGTTCATCGAGAAGAAGACGAGTCAGCTCACAGCGTCAGTTCATCTTCGTCTCACAGAAAACATAAACCTTTCTCTTATTCAAACATCTGTATCTCGGTACATTTAGTGAAAAAACGGACTTCAGGGAAACGTAGTTGTGAGTTAGCTTGACACTAGTTGTGTCCATTGATATGAATGAGAGATGCTAACTGTGCTCACGTTTTGTGTTTCAGCTTCACAGACCAGCAGACCAAAGACTCGGCTAAGATTAAAGCCAACATCCGCATGGTGCTGGAGGTCAGTGTGTTATATAAACAACTAATGATTAATCTACCTATTATTTTCAATGATTGTGCATCTTGGATGATAGTAAATATGAATCAATCACAATAAAAGCTACTCTTTCAACCGAAGCAGTGGTGGAGATTTAGGGGATGTTACCAAACATGTCACACTGTTCTCAATATTTTCACTATAGAAAACATTTTTGTCTCATATTTGATGTTATACAAAAAATAATTCAAGTTGAAATGTTTATTTATTCCATTTATTTGTTTATTTTTTTGACATTTTCAAACATAACTTTTTTTACATATTCTTTCCCATTTTTACTTGATATTTCTGAGATATTTTACATAATCTTTGAATTTTATTTTTGCTTTTTACCAATATTTTGGGTGTAATTTTACAATAATTTTACCAGTATTTTATCTTATATCTTCTGTTATTTTAATCATATTTTCCAGACATGTTACTGATTTTGTTTCTGATTTTTTTTCCCCACAAAATATTGGGACATTTACTATGTTGACGTATTCTGATATTTAATTCCTTAAACACTGAAAATATGTTGTTTGTGTTGTGTTCAAGTCTCTGATTGGCCGCTGTCTTCTTCTCCTCTTCCTCTTCTCCAGGGTCTCAGGGAGCTGCAGGGTCTGTCAGACATACCAGAGGACACAAGGAGAGAAATTCATTAGACTTATCTGATGTGCAACAACCGGCAGACTTTCAGATAAATACACAACAATAATATAACGTGGTTTCTGCTGTAACACAGACAAACATCCGAGGACGAGAAATAAACCTCCACTTTAATTTAGCTCTTTGTCCAGGGCAATACAACCATGGTGAAATGTTATTATGGTATGTTGTACCGTAATAAACATGGACACTCACCGGAGAGGAGGCAAAGATCCTGCAGGAAGGGAATCAAAGTAAGAAATCTCAATCCTCTTTTGAAACTCAGAGAAATGTGAAGACAGAGCAGATTGATGTCAATCAGTGTGAATTATACTTATCGAGGATTTCCTTATTCCTGAATAGATGTCTATAAATCTACTCTTTTAAGATGCTGCAGGACTTCCCAGAGAATGAGCACTTTTAGGTTTTCCTTCAGTATCAAAGTGATGTTATTTGTACATGTATAGGTGCACGTAGAACAGGAGTTGCCTAAAGAGCTTCATCATACTAACAGTGGAGACACTTTGACTCAATGTGAAAAATATAGTCTAATAAACATGTCAATTTTCAGTGTCTTGCTCTGCTGTTGACTCTTATTTTTTCTCTTATCAATCCACCTCCTCCACGGACATAAATCCAGTCTGAATGAATCTAAAAGTAGATTATGTTTGGCTGAAATGTTCCCTCTCTAAATCAGATTATTAGTCTGAATGTTTCTTAGTTTATTAAGGGATTCAAATGTTATGTTTTCAACTTGAATTTACGTTTGTGTGTGCAGACAAGAACATCCCCTGCTGTGAACTAACTTCTCTGTTTTCTAAGAGACTTTAGTTTGTTTATATTCTGCATACATATTTTCCACTATTCAGAAAGAAAGAGCAGTTTAGAGTTGTTTTATAACACTTGAAGTAAAACAAGAAGCTGAAATATAAAATAAAGCAACACTTTGACAGATAACACGATGCAGAGCTTCACTAAATATAATATACACGTCAAAATATGACACCGTTTTTACTGTAACATAAACACTACGTCAACAACAGTGAGCCTGTTGCCATGGAAACTGGATGCCAAACGGGAGAAAGAAGCAGCTGAGAGATGACTCCTGAAATAGACACACACACACACACACACACACACACACACACACACACACACACACACACACACACCTCCTGTTTGGTGAAAAACGTGATGCTGACTAAAGACTGCAGCTGATTCACTGCTGACACTGTTTTTATTGGGCAATTAAGGTATTAATTTAATTTAAATTGTGACCCATTAAGCAGGAAGAGCTTCATTGCCAATAAACATGTCCTTAAGAAGTATGGGTTTGAGTTTGTGTTGGTCAGTAAATGCAGCGGCAGCACAATACACAACGCTTTTGACTTTCAACATCACAGTTACATACAGTACAATACAAGCATCACTACGTAGATTTTCAAAATAAGACTCAGGTCACATCCCTGCTTAATCAAACCTTCCACAACATGATGAATGTTGCTTCTCCATCTCCTTAAATCCACTTATTAAAAACAATAGAGACCAAAAAGTGAGCGCTTTAAGATTTCCAATGTACCTTAATGTTCCATGCAGTATCTACAAATATGATTTTCTGTTAAATGAATGTGAACACGTTATAATACATGACAAAAAGTTATTTTGAAACACTAGTTGGTTCGGTGCCTTGCTCAGTGGCTCCTCGGCGGCAGAGAGTCCTGTCGTGATGACGTCACCTCCCTGCTGCTGCAGAAACACACGCTGCGTCAAGTCTCCCTCAATGTACCGGAAGTCGCTATTTTCCTTCAAGATAAAACGATTTTTTACATTTTCTAACCCAGATATTTGCTTGTGTACAAAACAATAAAACATATATAGGAAGGTGTTGATGAAAAGGTGGAGATTCTGAAGCGTTTTGCATTTTAACCTTTAATGCAGTCCCCTGTTCAAGTTCAAGCTTATATTTATTATTCTACGTACAACCATTACAATTGTTACAATGCTCCTACTAAAATATGTATTAAAGTGAAGCAGTGTTCAAAGTGCTGTAGAAAATGCACATAACAATTGCTCTACAGAAACCAACCTCCTGTCTATCCCCACAAACTGGAAATCACTCCAACAAAAGATCAGAGACTGTACTGACCTCCCCACCTTCAAAACACTGACAGATATTCACCTTTAAGACTAGATTTTTATAGTGTAAAGTGTCTCTGAATACAGTGCTTGATAAATAAAATGAATTGTTATTATTATTGTTCTATGTTGTATCATATTGTGGTGCACCTTATTGTAACCTCTATATGTTGTATTATGTTGAATTGTGAATTGCAAACTCAAGTATTGTAAGATTGGGCAACCAATAACTTGCCCAGGGACTGCAAATGAAAAGGAACTCTTTAGCTATCTCTGGAACTATGTGGTGAAAACATAAAATAAATTCAAGAGGATGCAAAGGCTTTGTTGTCATATGCTAGTGTCGATACGGCAATGCAAATCTGCCAGGCTCTGCCAACAATGCAACACAAATACAAATAAGACATTAAACAATAAAACACATTAAAAAATAAACAGTGCAAATTATATTAAATAAATACATTAAGCCAAATATTGCAGAAAATGACCAAAGCGACGAAGAAATGTAGATTAATGTACACTTTCACTTTATATAAACAGTCTACCTGGTCAACCGATGATTTACTTTGAAATCCACCACCGGAAGTGGAGCTGTTTTAATGGCAGTTAACCTGACAGTTGAGAAAAGTAGTGAGGAGGCGTTCGTCCAAACAAACAGGAAGAAACGAGGCAAACACTCCGAAGAGACGGACACTGCTGGCCGTCAAACTGATTTAAAAATCTGTATTTTTTTTATTTTTCAAATGACTTTTCCTCCGTTGCGTGAGGGTGGTTTCTGGTGAACTCCAGTCCGCAGTGAGAGCGCTGTTTCGGGACTGACGCACCAGCAGGAGGGCGGGGGCTGTCACTAAACTAAGCTAGGCTAGTTAGCACGCTAGGCTAACAGCTTCAGCCCCCAGAAAAAAAAACCCCCCTTACCTTGGGAGAAACTTTGTGAGAAATCAATCGTTTAATATCGACTATAATGGAATATTATGATAAGATAAAAATAATACGTTTTTAGTGTAAAACAAACATAAAATGAAGCCTGGCAGTGTTGGCAGTGGTAGTTAGCTAATTAGCTCCTATTAGCGTGTGTCAAAACATCCACTGACAGCAGAGGGATGTCACCATAACTTATATTTCTATAATAACACAAAGTTATTAGACATGTGTTATCATGAGAATATCAATTAGCATGAAGTTACGTGGGACGAAAAGCTGTAAACACGCCTGTTGATGGTGTCTTTGGGGTCTGTTTCTGGCGGTTTGTTTTTGTGGTTCTCGGGCTGAGCTAAACTTTTTAATTTATTCTTGCTGTGAGGAGAGTATTTTGTTAGCATGGAGGCTCTGGAGCCTGGCAGCGGCTACAGCAGCAGCTCTCTGCGGTTACATAACGCCAGCAGGTCGGGGAAGAAGCTGCTGAACGTCGCCTCCTCCTCAGCCTCCTCAGCCCGGCTCTGACAGCTGTAAACACACAAACCCCCCATCAGACAGACAGACAGACACACTGAGAGACAGACAGATAAACAACAAGAAGCACACAGCAGCATGCAGGAGGTCTGAGCCTGCTGCTGGGAGACAATCTGCAGGAGAGACTCAACATTTCGCTGGAGATGGATTCAAACCCGCTGATAAACGGTAAGAGATGCTGCTGCATGCTGTGTTTATATACTGCAGGTGTGTGTGTTTTGCAGCCCTGCGTGTGTTTTTGTGCGGTTTGGAGGGAAGAAGCTGCAGCAATAGCGTTTCAACAGGTGTGTGAATGCTGCTGAGGCCTGCAGCAGCCTGCAGCTATTTGTGTGTGTGTGTGTGTGTGTGTGTGTGTGTGTGTGTGTGTGTGTGTGTGTGTGTGTGTGTGTGTGTGTGTGTTTAAGCAGCAATTGTCCTGATAATGAATGTTTGTTGAAACTGATTTTTTTTTTCATTCAGCGTGTGCTTACTTGCCCCCTGAGAGTTCATCTTCACTGAGCCAGGTGTATTAAAGTAGAGCGTCTTTAGTTTATAATTATCTCTTTTCTCACTGAAAGGTATAACACTAGACCCTTGTTATAAATTTAGTTGAGTTCTGTAGTTTCGTTATCCCAAAATCTTTTCAACAACCCAAACCTACAGGAATCTGTTATTCATTTCATTGGAGTCATGTCCTCAGCTCCTACTCTTGAAGAAATACGGGAAAAACCAGATGACCCATCAGGGAGTGAGGAAGGAAGGAAGTTAGGGAGCCACAAAATCGAAGAGATAGGGCGGAGAGCCGGTTCAAAATGAGAATACAATCCCAACAAGGCCAGCAGGATCCCAATACAAAGGTTCACTTAATGCAGGAATTATAGTTTAGAGAAGTGAGAGTCATGCACACTGTCGCTTATTTGCAATAAAAGTTTCCCCCCGATTAAAGTCCAAGGGTGGAAATGTGGTGTCACTTATTATTTGTTATTAAATTGGAAGTAAAGGACAGTATGCTGGAAGTCCTTATTCTCTTACTTCTCATACACACCTGTTTACAAGATATTGAGGGTGTGCTTCAGCCTCTGCAGTCAGAATTTAAAGCATTAATGACTTTCATAATCGACAGAATGTGAGGAGCTTTGAATAATTAACTTCAACAGCTTTGGGCTGAAAAAGTGTGCATGCATGTTGTAATTCATCCATGGTGTTTTAGTCGCAGTGACTTAAACCAAGTGACAGTAGCAGAGCTATTGGTAAGGAGTATTTTGTTACCCAATAGACTAATTTATGCAGCGTTAACTGCTATTCACTACAACTAATAGTGATGACAATATAATCGAGTTGCAAAAAAGTCACACCTCAGCATAAAAAATGTCAAGTAAGCACAATTCACTCAACTGCATCATGCTTGATTCAAAGCTTGAACGTTTGTAAGTCTCCATGACTGCTATAAAAGAGATTTCTGTCAGGCAGAACACAATTTAATTCAAGGCTTTGCAAGCAGGGAGGGACATGCAGGCTCTGCGTGCAAAGGGAACTACTGATCACAATCACCTTTTCATTTATTAATCAAACAACCGGAGCAGGCTCGGGCTGTTGGTGACCATATTCTTGAAATGAGCGAGGAACATGAGAAAAGGCTAAAGGAAATACACTGTCAGCTGTATAAAACTGATCAGAGAGATGTGCTTTTATTCAGATGCTCTCTGCTAGAATATCCCCCTGATATTCCTAGAGTTATTATTTCTTTACAAACATCTTCTGAAATGAATCTGGTGAAAATGTCAAATATGGTGCAGTCCTTCATTCAGTACCAGAATCTTTCCAACCAGAGTCTGAAATTTAAATGAAGAGATCCTCAAATGCCTCTGCGGCTGCTCACTGAACATTTCTACTGGCCTGTTTTTTCTGCCTTCCTCTACGTTGGACACTTTTGAATGGGTAAACGAAAGTAGAAATGAAGAATATATGTCATGTAACCTTAATCCCTGACTATCTTTCAAATAACGAATTGCTTTAATTTCGTAATATATACAAACTGAAGTGGTTGCATGTGACCTGAGTTTTTCTACAAGCCACGGCCAACATTTTCCTTTATTTGGCAGCCGACAGGTGCTAATTTATTCAATATATTCAACCCACTCTTCATACCCCCTGTTGAACCCTGAGTCTGCGCAAACAAAAAGTGAAGACGCTGTCGGGCCCTGGTGTTGCATAAAGAACTCTCATGGACATCCCGTTAACAGGATGAGAAACATGTGAATATTAACTCAAAGTGATCGATGGAAAGGACCTCATTACAGACGTGATGCTCGAATTCAGTGATGATATATTCACATGTTGTCACGGCAACACTGACGCACTGTGATGCCTTAGTGTTTGAATAATGTTTGAGCGATGTGACACGTTTCTGACGGGAGGTGGGGCGAAGGGCTGAGTCACAGTGGTGTTGGTAATTTCAACAGAATTATGGGAGTATTACTGCAGAATTATGGAAGTTTTGGGAGTTTTGGGAGTTTTGGTAATTTTTAAGTTAATTTCAACACGTTTTGGCCCTTAAAGCTAATGTACTAGCCTTCAAAATGGTTTGGCCCATTTGAAGCTAATATACTAAAATGGTTTAGCCCATTTGAAGCTAATCTAGTTGCACTTAAAATGGTTTGGCCCATTTGTATCCTCATGGTTGATTAAACCCATTGTAAGTGGCTTTGGATAACAGTGTAACATCTGTAGTGTCTTCTGTCTGCAGTTCAGATTTGATTTGAGTGACGGAGTGATGTCAGGAAGTAGAGAAACAGCCGAACAGGAAGTGGTCGGGAAACCACGCTCTTCTTCTATGGTGGAGAAAGTGGTCTGGATTTTCCTCTTGGTCTTGTCTCTGTTTCCCTCTGCTCTGTGTGAGCCGTTCAACAACACATATTTAAAACACCTCTTGAATGCAGGCTATGATATGAATGATCTTTAGTTTAAACTCACAACTTGTTGATGTTTACAGGCTGATAATCAGCAGATGTAGTGTTTACTGTTCCAATCTTAGCGTATAATCCTGCTAACGTTTGCTAATTAGCACTAAAGAAAGGTAACATGGAGGCTCACGGGAATGTTATTACACGGTGTGGAAGTAAGTACACCTTCAAACACCGTCCTACGAGTTATCATATTTGTGTGGTTTTTCTCCACATTATTGCTGTTGCCGGTGTCTGTGGTTGTTCTGCTGGTCAGCTCCCAGTGCAAAGTGAATCATACTGGGATGAAAAGCAGCGAGAAGCTTAGTGAACGTCTCTGTGGAAATAAACCATAAACACACTACCTTTTGTTGTAGAGACACCGGGGGGACGGAGATAAGCTTCTGCCTCCATTCACCGCCTTCGTGTGTGTGTGTGTGTGTGTGTGTGTGTGTGTGTGTGTGTGTGTTGAACCTGCAGAGATCTGGTTCTGTCCTCAGGTTCAGACGGGAGGTAAAGAAGCCTCCTGCTGATGCTTTTGCTTTAACTGTGTCCTGACTGAGTAGGCTGAACGTTTGTTTCACACAAAGGCAGAGTGTCAGTCAGACCCAGGGGCTGTCAGAGCTGAGATTGACTGATTAAGGCGTAGAAAATATTCATAATCGTCAATCTGATTATGAATTCTGAGTCATTCCAGTGTGTGTCCGTCGGTTTTGACAGTCTGTTGAAATCATACAATGTGAGGCTTTCTATGGTTCCCATTGTTGGTCTAAATCAGCATGAGAGCTGGAAAATAAAAAACCTTCTAAAAAACGACGTGTTTGGTGGCCGTCTTTCATGTAGTTGGAAGGATTGAGTCAGTTCAGGACCAACTTACAAATTCTTTTTCACATTGACTTACATTATCATTTTTTTGATGGAGCTAAATAAACGACCTTTTTTACCCTTTATTTAAATGGTCCTAAAATGTGCTTGAATTCGAACAGTGTTATTTTCCCTCTCCACTCAAACACACTGGCTCAATTCCAAACCGACCCCTACACCCTACCCCTCCGTTTGCACGTTCCCGCGGAGGGTCCGCCACATTAAGTGCCGTTCCAAACCAACGAGTGTGGAGTGGGAGTGGGTTATCAAGCCCTCCAACAGCGAGTCTGCATCGCACCTGAGTTCACCTGCTGCCCTACCTGACCGGACTCACCGCTGTGTGTGTCCGTCAGGAAACACGCTGTGTACAAACAGTTCCTGCAAACATTTAGACGGGTGAACTGCGCTAATGAAGACACACATTACATATCATACAGATGTTGCCTGTTGTTTTGTGTTTTACTCAGGAATATTAACAGTACCTGTGAATTTAATTATGAAGTTGTATATATTTAGAGACTAGTGCGAAAACAAAGCAGCTTATAAACATCATATTTTAAAAAGAAAAGAGGTTTGCAAATAAAGAAACGCCATTAAAGATTTGTGGAGTTTTATTTGAGTGATTATTTAATTTTTTGTCCAGAGATGCTGATTTGAAACCGTTGTTATGAAAAGTTACGGTATTTCCTGCTTCGCCCGGAGAGAGGGGAGTTCGTCCCAAAGCTTGCCGCTGTATCTACACCCTCCACCGGGAAGAAGGGAGCCTCGTTCAGCTGCGAGTGAGACTACAGACGGAGCTCACTCCATCACGGAGCGGGAGTGGGTAGGGTATGGTTTGCAATTGGGCCACTGTCTCTCACCTCTCGTCGATCTACCTGTGCGGCGGCGACTTATTGCATCAGCAGCTCTGTTCTGATTGGCCTGCAGTGATTGCAGTAAATTCATGTACTTGTTGAGATTTATTTTGCTTTACAAGCAGCAATCTACATACTGTGTATTCCGGGTGTGGCATGAATAAACTTCTTATTAGAAGAACTAAAAATATAAAAATGCAGAAAACATTTTAAGCAAAACTAACAAATCTTAGTAAAATGTGACTAAAATTAGGAAATGTTTTTGCCAAAAAGCGTCTTGAAATCAGGTGCTTGAACACGTTTTTTAATATGAAATAAGTCCCAAGCAGAATAACTGAGGCACATGCTTTGCCCAGCTTTAGCAGGCAGAAAATGGCACATATTTACTCAGCACTTCATATCTTTATCTAATATTCAGGCTGCGTCATGCTTGAGTCATCCTGAGCCAACAGAGAGCATCAGTAGTTGTGTTGAAGTGCCTTTAAGCAGGGCACCTCTTCACATCCCTCTCTCTCTCTCTCTCTGTGTTTGGGTTAGAACCTCTCTCGCCCACCGTCCTCTCCCTTGGTTACCATTGATGAAAGGTCTCTCACCATGGCGATGGTTTCTAAGGTGTTTGATGGGTTGGTTGTGTAACAGGTCAGCAGATGGTAATGAGCCTCATTAGCATCTCTCACTGTAATCTGTTTAGTGTGACCTTCTCAGGAGAGTCCCTGGCTCATTTATTTACTACTGTGTGTGTGTGTGTGTGTGTGTGTGTGTGTGTGTGTGTGTGTGTGTGTGTGTGTGTGTGTGTGTGTGTGTGTGTGTGTGTGTGTGTGTGTGTGTGTGTGTGTGTGTGTGTGTTTACCTGTCTGTCCACCTGTCTAACTCTGTGATTCTACCTCTATGATTCCATGTCCTTTAAATGTATTTTTTTTATGGTCTCATAGGTAAGTTACCTGAGGAGATATGAGGGGAAAACCTATACATCACCCGACAGGAAAGGGAAAACCCCCCAAAAGCGTAATAGGGCCTCTTTAATGTACTGTGGTATTGATACCGAAGCTCTGTCTGTCCCTCAGCTATGGACCCGTCCATCACGCTGTGGCAGTTCCTGCTCCACCTGCTGGAGGACCAGCGGCAGCGTCACCTGATCTCCTGGACGGGTGAGGACGGAGAGTTCAAGCTGCTGGACGCCGAGGAGGTGGCGCGGCTGTGGGGTCTCCGCAAGAACAAGCACAACATGAACTACGACAAGCTGAGCCGAGCGCTGAGATACTACTACGACAAGGTGACCCTCATAATAAATGCAATAATGTCATTTAATAATATATCATTTTCTGACAGTCGTTTATTTATGTTCATTTCAGAACATCATAAAGAAGGTGAGCGGTCAGAAGTTTGTCTATAAGTTTGTCAGTCAGCCCGACCACTCCATGGCTGAGGGGCTTCGTAACGGAGAGGAGGGCCAGAGGAGGGACTCCGACCCTAACGGCCAATCAAAATGCCTCGGGGGCGGGACCTCGACCTGTCCGTCAAAGGGCTTACCCCAGGTACACTTTGACTTCCTTCCTCTCTGTATTTCTGTGCACCATATAACTCTCTGACTCTCTGATCACTGATTGGTTTCTGTTTCGATCCCCAGCGCACGTCACCCTGCGGCTCTCAGAAAAGTTCCCGTAACGACTACATGAAGTCTGGCCTCTACTCCACCTTCACCATCCAATCACTGCAGTCCTCGCCCAACCCACGGCCAATCAAAACAGAGCTGCTGATACAGCAAGACGCCGCCGCCAAGGTCGATCTACAGGAGGTGAGAGAGAGCGTGTTTGAGTTTAGAGAGATGCAGAGAAAATATTATTTTAATGATAATTATAACCTCCTCCCCTCCTCCTCCTCCTCCCCTCCTCCTCCTGCTCCTCCTCCTCCTCCTCAGGTCTGTGTAATATCAGAGTCTCCTCCTCGTTCGATGGACTCTGCTCTGCAGGTGATCGTCACTCAGCCGTCTCCGTGTGCGACTCCAGCTCTCAGCCCGCAGATACCCACCTGCACCAACAGCCAATCACAGGTCAGCATCAGGTCCCGCCCCCTGACTGGTCATTTGAATGAAACCCTAAAAAACATTTCAAAAAGATAAAAGTTTATTCTCTGCAATCCAATAATCATCTCTGCACTGCTCTATTTGTCCCAGTAACTAACTGGTCCTTAACCACTGCTTGTTGCACTTCGCCATCCTCTGTGTTCAAAAGTCCTCGTCTCTTTTTTCCCAGAATCCTCCTGCACCCCCTCTAAACGACCCTCCCCAGATTTATCTCACCAGTGTCGGTGATCCGTCCTCCCTGACCCCCCTCATCCCCATCAGTGGGTCCAGTCCTGTGCCTCCCCCTCACATATCGATGGCTTCTCATGGGCAGGACGAGTGTGGGGTAGTCACCAGCCAGGCCAGTTACCCCCCTCAGCCCCACTCTGCTCCTCACCCGAATCATCAGCCTGTCTTCGTCATCATCAACCCCCCTCCCTCACAGCAGCAGCAGCAGCATCAAGCGGCCATGGCGGCTGCTCCTCCCTCCGTCGCTCCTCCTCCCCCATCTAACGTCCGTCCCCCTCCTCCTCCCATCGTCATCAAGGAGGAGAACCTGCCGTCAGAGGAGGAGCTGCTGAAGATGGTGTCTCTGAAGGAGAAACAGGTGGAGGAGGTGAGAGTGAGAAATCATTGTGATCCCTAAAATAAAATGAAATGTTATTTTAGGGATAATTTTACTTTAATACATAAATTCTTTAATATTTTAATGATTTTTTGATATATTACTTGAGTTTTGGGATATTTTTACTTATATTGTTTTACATTTAAATTATATTTTTTAGTTATATATTAAAATATTACTTTTTATATTTTCACATTTATGATTTCATATTTTAAGGATATTTTATAAAATAATGTGTGTATTTCTGATATTTTCAGATATTTACCTTTTTTTAAATTATTTTACTGATAATTACACTTTTTTATATTTGTACCTTAATTCTTTTATATTTCTATTATATTTTTTTATATATGACTTTTGGAATTTGTGGATGTTTTCAGATAAATTCTTTAATATTTTAATGATATTTTAGATTTTTTTAAAACTTTTAAAATATGTATTATTGATATTTTCTGTATTTTCTTTTAACGATAATTTTACAAATATTCACGTAATATTTTATGATATTTTTCTTCCTTCCAGGTCCCTCAGCTGATCTGCGGCTCAGGGGAACCAGAGCCCCCCATCACTATCGTCGAGAGCCCTCCCCCTCCCTGCATGGAGCAGGGGGTCACAGGTCAGCAGCCTGCAGGGGAGGGCGAGGACATGCAAACAGGTAACGGAGAAGTGTTTTCACTGAGGAGTTTCACACTGAGAGAACATTTACCGTGTTATCAACCGAGACTGAGATTTTCTGTCTCTCAGATCCCCCCGCCCCGGTGACCCACTCCCCAGTGGTTAATCCTGCTGTGACATCAGACGCTGTTCCTCCTAAACCAAAGAAGCCCCGAGGCCTCGAGCTGCCCTCCTCCCCCTCACTCCCACCCGGCCTCTCCCTGGATAAGGTTTGCATGAAACACTTACCTTTGTTTTGATAGAGGTATAATTGACATGAGCCTGTGACATCACTTCCTGTTTCCCTCTGCAGGTGAATGCAGCTGTTAACAGTTTATTGGCTCCTGGATCTGCGACCAACACACTCACCCCGACCGTCTTCACCTCACACTCGCTGGTAAGCACTCACCTGTGTGTGTTTGTGTTTGTGTGTGTAAATAAGTGACAACAAATTACTTTTAGGGTTTCTACAAAGTTTGTAAAGTTAGGAAAATGCCTTATTTTAACTGTGTGTGTGTGTGTGTGTGTGTGTGTGTGTGTGTGTGTGTGTGTGTGTGTGTGTGTCTGTGTGTCTGTGTCTGTGTGTCTGTGTCTGTGTCTGTGTGTGTCCAGGTCCAGACTCCGGTCCTGTTGACTCCCAGTCCTCTTCCCTCCACCATCCACTTCTGGAGCACCCTGAGCCCCATCGCTCCTCGCTCTCCGGCCAAACTCTCCTTCCAGGTAATAGACAACCCCCCCATCATCACAGCCAGGTGTGACCGCACTAGAATATCTCACATGGTAAATTCAGTTTAATCCAGGTTTCACAAACAACACTTTCTTTATAAATTAAGAAAAAACACAATACAAAATGTTTTTCAAAATAAAAGCATCAAAGGAAAGCAGTTATTATTCTCTTCGGGTTGCTAGAGGAGCTTTTTATTTTGAAAAACCTACAAAAAATGTGTTTCATCGTTAGAAATTTAAAAGCGATGAAAAAAACAGCAACGTGGAAGCGATAGTTTTAGATTTAGAGACGAGAAACAAACAAATGTACCACTTTATTCTACTAAAAAGATCAAGACAAAAGGTCAACATGAGGAGGAATTGTTGAGACTTCTAACTAAAATATCATCTGAATATAAAAAGGTGGATTTAGAAATGACTCCTGGTTCTCCCGCTCTGAATGAAGGTTATTTCCTGTTCATTAATGCTCTTTTCTGGTGTTCCAAATCCCTCTGAGAGATACTCATAGTTTGAAGCAGTAGTTTTAGCTCTCCTGTATCATCGGTAAAACAGAAAGTATAATTTGGAGGTTGTTCACAGGTCTGCAGAGTTCACACGTTAGTTCACAGCTTCTGAAGGTTTCACACGTTTCTCCTCGCTGTTAACTGAAACTAAAACAAGAATCAACCTTTTGTTCTCAGGCTGAAGTTGAACTTGAGCTGTAATGCCTCCAAATATTTGGACACTATTCAGAACGATTGTTGATGGTACAGCACGTTCTATTCTTAATTTCAACCTATTTTTATATCATTTATTTACCTTACAAGCACACAAGCACACACTGCGCACTGCATGTACCTGTACCTCTACCTTTATCCAGGTTGCGCCCACTCTCTCACACACACACACACACACACACACACACACACACACACACACACACACACACACACAAACTGCTGGTGTCTCTGCAGGTCTCTGGCTCAGTTTGTCCTCCATCTGTTATCTGATAACACACAATAATTAAAGGTGCAGTTCAGCCAAATCACAATCAACCTGGTGACTGTGTTCAGGTCTGTCAAAACATTTAAAACCAAACTTATTGGTTTAATAATCCACATAACACAGTTTTTATGGGAGGTAATGTGTGATAATAAAGTACTTCTGATTCTGGTAAAGATTTGTCACAGCAGTACTAAGAAGACGTCCAGGAGCGTGGAAAATTACAACCTCTTCATCATCAATTCGTTATTATAAACATCATAATAATCTCAGCTGAGTCAGAGAAGCTTATGAAACGTTTGGAAAGGGTTTCATTAGTCTTCTTCCTCTGGTGGAAAAAAGAACAGCTCCCTCTGGTTTTATAAAGCAGTGCTTGTGGTTGTTGGTGCGCGTTGTCGCCTCCTGCTGGTTGAGCTGAGCATTACAGGATGACACCAGACAGTATTTAGTTTATCTGCAATTGAATTATTTATTTACAGTCAAATAATTCAGGAATAAACTGTTGATATATACTGCATGCAATTAATGTATATAAATATGTATTTCTGTTACATAAAATTAATACAAATATAAAAAAATAAACCCTGAAATAATAAAACTGGCTTTTAAATATATTAGTAAGAAGGCGGGTGTTACCTTGGGTGGTTAGTTTTTGGGTATTTTGATGACAGATAGCCAAAAAGCATGACTGTTGACAAACAATAATACTCCAAGTGTGTTTTGGTAACGACTGAGCTCTTATGTGTTTGTGTGTGTGTGTGTGTGTGTGTGTGACAGCATTACTAAGCATTACTTAAAATTAGGAAAGCAGTCAGTACGACACGTGGGTTTAAAACTCTTCCGGCTTTACGGTATGTTTGATTACGTCCCAAAACAAAAGTGCTTGGCCGCCTCACCGTCCAGGAGATTTAACACACCCTAGCTTCCGGCACGATGAAAGAAATACCAAAAAATATGTAAAATGAATCTGTTTCTAAAGATAGATATGGAAGAAAAATGGAAACGGAGTCAATGAATATCAGAAAGAAGGTATCGGTGTTATTGCAGAGTGTTTGTCATACATTGCCTCTCTTAAATACAACTCTCAATAAAGCTTTGTTGTTTTATTTTTAGAAATGGGAAGCAGATATTCTCTTTGTCTCTGAGTGACTTTATGTAATATCTGGAGATTTGAGAGACATAGAGCAGCTCTAATCCTATACTACTTCTTACACACACAGTTAAGCTTTATGTATATCGGTATAATCTGCTCTGAGTGTTTCATCTGTCCGTAAAGCCGCCACTGTAGACTGCTGAAGACTGAACCATGTGATGACCTGTCATCAGTTTATCTACGGTTGTTAGATAAAGTGTGAAGATCTTTTCACCGCTCTGCTAAAACAATCCTTTATCAGCCTAAATCTTTAGACTTTAAAGAGTCCTCTCCTGCTGATGTTCAGGTGTATATCAGTATGTAGAGTCTCTACTTTAAAGAGTCCTCTCCTGCTGATGTTCAGGTGTATATCAGTATGTAGAGTCTCTACTTTAAAGAGTCCTCTCCTGCTGATGTTCAGGTGTATATCAGTATGTAGAGTCTCTACTTTAAAGAGTCCTCTCCTGCTGATGTTCAGGTGTATATCAGTATGTAGTGTCTCTACTTTAAAGAGTCCTCTCCTGCTGATGTTCAGGTGTATATCAGTATGTAGAGTCTCTACTTTAAAGAGTCCTCTCCTGCTGATGTTCAGGTGTATATCAGTATGTACTGTCTCTACTTTAAAGAGTCCTCTCCTGCTGATGTTCAGGTGTATATCAGTATGTAGTGTCTCTACTTTAAAGAGTCCTCTCCTGCTGATGTTCAGGTGTATATCAGTATGTAGTGTCTCTACTTTAAAGAGTCCTCTCCTGCTGATGTTCAGGTGTATATCAGTATGTAGAGTCTCTACTTTAAAGAGTCCTCTCCTGCTGATGTTCAGGTGTATATCAGTATGTAGAGTCTCTACTTTAAAGAGTCCTCTCCTGCTGATGTTCAGGTGTATATCAGTATGTAGTGTCTCTACTTTAAAGAGTCCTCTCCTGCTGATGTTCAGGTGTATATCAGTATGTAGTGTCTCTACTTTAAAGAGTCCTCTCCTGCTGATGTTCAGGTGTATATCAGTATGTAGAGTCTCTACTTTTAAAGAGTCCTCTCCTGCTGATGTTCAGGTGTATATCAGTATGTAGAGTCTCTACTTTAAAGAGTCCTCTCCTGCTGATGTTCAGGTGTATATCAGTATGTAGTGTCTCTACTTTAAAGAGTCCTCTCTTGCTGATGTTCAGGATTTGGTGCTCAGCGTTGCAGAGAAGGCGAGTTATTTCAAAGTCAAACTGCTTTAAAGGCATGTAATGTTTTTCTAATATTTTGGCATTTGTGAAATTAAATCATTGCTCTCTCTCTCTCTCTCTCCCCCCCCACCCCAGTTCCCCACTAACGGCAGTAATCAGATCCACATCCCGGCTCTGAGCGTCGACGGCCTCTCCACCCCGGTGGTTCTGTCCCCCGGACCCCAGAAGCCCTGAGCCGTCTGCCCGCCCTCACGGAGCTCCTCGCTGGGCTCAGAACTCGCCTCGCCTCCCGGAAGCAGGAGATCTGGAACTCCAGTAAAAACCGGGAACCACGTAGTGTGCCTCACTGGTAAGACTGGGAGAGTGGTTAATGGGGACGTTTCACTGGTGGGGAATCGTCGTCGTCAGGAGTCGTTGGAGATTTTAAACCCCTGTTCTGAAATTGTATTTAAAGGTGCAGAGAGCAGGATGTCTGGGCTTCATCCTCCTTTAACTTTCATTTCTGTCAGAGGTTTTATAGCGATGATAGATTGGGTGACGCTGGGAATAACGGAACACTTGAACGCAACTTGAGAAGCTGCAGAAGACGGACGAGGTGAAGGGATCTATTTTTTTGTACTTCTAACGGGGCTGCAACTACGACGCATCTTGAGGATATTTTTAATGGATGTCAACAAGATTTATAAAGAGGTAAAACGGAGGCAAAGCGGCAAACTGGAACCAGAGTTTTTACTGGAGAAACTTTACATTTAATACGGATCGACTAAACGGTCGAACCTGAATCCTGTCAGACATTTTTAAGCGAACCAGAACTAGAAATCATGAGGAAACGTCTGGATTTTTCTCTAAACACGTCCTTTTCGGGGCTATTTATCGTCTGTTTTTTTCTAAAAAGTGGTTATTTATTCCTGTTTGAGCGTTTCTCTGCAGGGCGAGCTTGTTGAATCTTTCATTTTATAAACCCCCCCCCCCCCATACTGGATTCCATCAGACTTTTCGGGATGTTTAAGGGGACTTGCTTCGCTGTTATTGGCCGCTTTTTTAACGGCCTCGCCTTTTTCTCCACTTATGCATGGCCTGTTATTGGCGAAACTCCTCCACATGACTTTTGAACGGACCAATCACAGAGGAGGGATCGATGGAGCTGAGCTGCAGGCGCTCAGATTTTAACAAAGCCAAGTTATTTCTCTATAAAAGTCTCTCTTAATGTGACAGATTGTATATTTTCTAAAAGAAGAACATGAACTGAAGTCCCTCTGCACGACGAGAGTCTTATTGGTCACATTCCTCTGGCTTTACAGCGTTGATAGAGGTGTTTGTTTTAGAGATGAATTACCGCTAACCGTTTTAATTTCAGCGTTCATTCCAGGCGTGAGTAGATCTTTGTCGAGCAGCTTCTAGCGGTGAATGTTTTTTCTGCGTATTGTTCCTGAAAGCCTCGGATTCGTGGTGTTGTACCTCTGCAGGGTGATGTTGCCTGCAGGTTTTCATCAGTTTCTGCCACAAAGTAAGGTCCAGTGTGTAGGATTCAGGGACCTTTATTGTCAAAGAGTCACAAAAAAATATAAGAAACGTGTTTTTGTGAGCTTTACGTGAGCCCTTCGTTTATTTATGGAAAGCTCTTAAGGTGACTGCCATGTGTCTGCAGTAGCCCAGAAGGGACAAACCAAACTCTGGCTCTTGGATTTAGAGCTGCTAATGCACCAGTTAGAGGAGGAAGAAAGGGAAAGTAAGAGGACTACTTTTTTGTTCAGTGGCTCCTCTGAGATGCACAATGTGTTAAACTTGTGGCAACATCAGAACCTGCAGAAACACCCTAAAAGAGAAGCTGCAGTTCTCTAGAAAAACATGACCTGTTTTTGTACAAAGTAGGGCTGTACCGAAGAGTTGGAACGTTATATTTTGCATGTGTATTTATGGTGTTTAAATCGAGTTTGTGCACACAAAGGTTAGAGCTACTCTAAAATGTGCATACCAAGAACTCCAGAGGGTTGTAAAGACTTAAAGATTCTAATCATTTCCAAAATGTTTTTGATCCAGTGAAATATTTGTCCATATTTGTTGGCGTTTTTAAAAACACAGTATTTTTCGCTAAAAGAAAAGCTGTGCTCTCCCGCATGCTGCAAACAAAGGGAGGCCACGGTTATATGCATTCAGATATAAATAATGGATTTCATTTTAAAAGTAAAGTCAAATTAATCATTTTACTCAGACTTACGATTTGGTTTGGAGTATTTTCTACCTTTTTTATGAGGATTGATGTCCTAAAATAAGAGGACAGACATTAGGAGGACAGACATTAAGAGGACAGACATTAGGAGGACAGACATTAAGAGGACAGACATTAAGAGGACAGACATTAACAGGATTAGGAGAACAGATATTAGGAGGACAGACATTAGGAGGACAGACATTAGGAGGACAGACATTAAGAGGACAGACATTAGGAGGACAGACATTAGGAGGACAGACATTAGGAGGACAGATATTACGAGAACAGACATTAGGAGAACAGACATTAGAGGACAGACATTAAGAGGACAGACAGACATTAGGAGGACAGACATTAAGAGGACAGACAAACATTAAGAGGACAGACAGACATTAGGAGGACAGACATAAAGAGGACAGACATTAGGAGGACAGACAGACATTAAGAGGACAGACATTAGGAGGACAGACATAAGGAGGACAGCCATAAAGAGGACAGACATAAAGAGGACAGACATAAAGAGGACAGACATTAGGAGGACAGACATAAAGAGGACAGACATTAGGAGGACAGACATAAAGAGGACAGACATTAGGAGGACAGACATAAAGAGGACAGACATTAGGAGGACAGACATAAAGAGGACAGACATTAGGAGGACAGACATAAAGAGGACAGACATTAGGAGGACAGACACTAGGAGGACAGAAGCTTTGCATTTGAATAAAGACATTCGGTACAGCTCTAACAGAAAGGCCCAAAAATCGATTTTCCACAAAGTAACGTTTTTTTGGGTCTTTAAGCTAAAACTGACCCTTGTTATGATTCCTCTGAACAGACTGTTGTAGTTGTTGTTGATGTTGATGTTGTTGTTCTTACTGATGCTGGCTTAGCTCTGTTGTTGCCACGGTAACCTGACCCTGACTGTTGTCGCCGCCGTCGACGTCGTTGTTGTTGTTCTTGCTGCGGAGCATCTGACGCTCCCCCCCCCTCCCGTGATTACGCTGTTATTGACGTGTTGCTATGCTACTGTGTGTGACGCCGAGGCTGAAGACACACACACACACACACACACACACACACACACACACAGGAACTGACGCTGCAGTTTTAACAACAACAACAAAATCACAGTCATATCTGAGGTTGTTGGCACGCTGCAAAAAGTCTAAACAAGCCAAGACCACTAGCTTAAAAAAAAGGACACGCTGAATAAATGACGTCCAGGGCGACATATCATCAACTACAATGGGATTAAAAAAGCACACACTGCTGAGAAGTTAGTCAGCGTGAAAGATCACGCTTGATTGGGAACCGTCAGATGTTGGTATACTAAAATGTAAAGTAAGTATTTAATGCTTTAAAAATATACGTTTTGGGGGTTTGTTCAAGGTCTTGAAAGTGTGGAAAAGGCCTAATTTGACCAGTTATTTTTTCAAGATCAACAATTTGCTTTATTTTAATATAATATAATAATTACATGTATTTTTAGAAGCAAATTCAAATCGACAAACAAATGTATAATCATTTTGAAACAATGAATTAATGTTTACATTATTTTAATATTCTCCTTAAAATAGATTTTATTTGAACCATTTATCTTGTAAAAAATGTTGGCTAAAAAAGTACTTTTTTGTGGCCAAAATAAAGAGGGACAAATAGTTTAATTCATAGATAAAGAAATAAGTACACGGTCAATAATCATCGCTTTTTCGGACTGCAAATCAAAAAATCCAGATGCAGGTTTCAACAGTGATTCCCCCTGTTGCGCAACACTTTGGGGAGGTCTGCTGACCTTCTTCTGAGTTCAAAAACTATTTGAAATACCTTGTTTTTCTAAATCCCTTCCACTTCCAAACCTAATAGCAGCTCTTGGCTTGTGAAACCTTTCAGCTGCTTTCAGTGTTGTTGTTATTTACTGATCTACAGCTTACATACTGTTTGACACTCTGTGGTGTCTGAGCTCCAGGTATTTAATCAGCCTGGAAAGAGACCCACAATGTCCTCAGCTGTCACCTAACCTGAGACATTTCCATAGAAAAGTCTGCACACGTTTTAAACTACACCTCAGTTCCTGACGCTGTGATTTCCTAGCCTCGGCGGTGATGTGAACGCAGCACCGAGCCATCGTGTTTCGACTGTTTCTCCTTCTACGGCATGACTCTATTTTTCTATCACAAACGCCTCGAGTTTAAAGAGCGACGACGAAGCCTTAAAGAGCTGCATCTTCATCGCGTTTTTAAAAAGAGACATCCTCCAGATGATGAAGATGAATCAAAATAAGCCATTTTAAAAAAAGAAAAGCTGAACTTGGGACGAAGGTTTTTGAGTTTCTCTCACCAGCAGAACAGGAAGAATGTTTTTATATCATCAAGAATTGTACGCTGTAAAAAATGATGTGCCACTTTAAACAGGACATGATGTGAAAACTGGAATCAAGTGAAATGATATTCAGACATTTTATATTTAGTTTTTAAAATGTGTTTAGATATTCAAACGTAACAATATAAAGGTCTAATATCCCATTTAGAGAATCCCTGATTAATTATACATGTATTATTAATTCATATCATTTTATGGATTCATTTATTATATTTCTGTCTAGAAAATGTAAAGTAATAAAGTCAAATGTTCCAAAGTGACATATCAAATAATTCCTTGGATTTATTTGTTTAATTAAAAGATGACCAAAAAAATTCAGCGCTTAAATTACAAAATGAGGTCTTAATCAGAAAACCTGTCATTTCTATATTAAATCAGTAAGCTTGTATTAATTACATCTCCTATATAAGATCATTATTAAAACATGACTTAATATATATCAATACGGGATCAACTCTGCGCTGCCCTTCTTTAGAATTGAAATAAATCCACTTTTAGGAGAAAACTCTGGAATACTTTGATCAGGATTGAGATTGTTAAACACCAATTGTTTGGAATATTATGAAGTAACTGGATTATCCTTTTAAAATGTCTTTTCACCAGTGGATATCCTTTAATTTAAATATAACTTAAAACCAATTCCAAGGAAGGTTATCTTGTAAACAGTTGATGGAAGCCACCGTCACAATCACAGAAATCTCCTCTTTGTCATTTAGACCCCTCTTCATTTATATATATGAAGTGGAAATGGAGAGAGGTATCGGTCCCCGGTTTATTTAGCTTTTATTTTAATGTTGAACTTATTGGTTCGTAGTAAAACTGGCACATTATTTTGAACACTTGTCCAATAATCCAGTGAAAGTCGAGCGGTTTGTGAGATAAATGTTTGCAGCGTTTCATAAAAGCTTGATGTTCTGTGAAGACGACCCCATGTTGTGAACCACAGCTCTCGTTAACGTGTTCGTTTCATCCTCTGATCTCTTGAAGTCTCTCTACATTTATATATTTTAAAAAATGAACAGATCTGTGGGAGACATCTGGAGCTTTCTGTCTGACCGGCTGTGGAGAATCAGAGTCTGAAATCATTATGCAAAATCTTTCTGGTTTTTCTACACGTCTTTCATCCTGTCACGTCCTCACACGGCCAAAAGTGTGTGGACATCAGTGGAGACACCGGGGTCTTTAATCGCACAAATGTCATGCTGCTTTTCCTGTTGTCAAAAAGTGCCCCTTTGTGTCTGTTGGGATTGTTTTTTAAATGTGAAAGGCTTTGCATGACTTTAATGGTAATTAACGCCTCACATTTTTCATCAAGCTACATTTGACATTACGCATTTATAAGATACTTTATTTTATTTTTTTCGGGCAATCTGATTTATTGAGCACTTTTGAAATTAACAGAGAATTTAAACAAATATTTTAAAAATATTTATAAATGTTAAAAAATCCCAACCCTAGTTTTTTTATTTTTAAAAATCATCTCTAAATTAACAAACGTCAAAAATATTCCCAGAGATTTACGGTTTTAGGCCCTTAAAATGAATCTTTGACGTAAAAAAACTAAATATTTTGATTATTTTTTACATTTACTGAACTGATTGTGACCTTGTGCTTTTGGCTGTGAAATTATTTTCCAGTTACTGATGTTAAAAAAACAACAACCTGTTTTCCCAGAGTCAGACAGGAAGCTCCGGAGTCGGGTGATTGACAGGTCCTGCTAAGAGCTAACTTCGTACTGTTTTTTATATCAGATGTTTTGTGTACATAGATGAAATATAATCTGAACATACAAATATATATATTCTGTACGGCTGAGGGTATGTTGATGACGTGCTGTTTCCTGTGGCCAATCGTCGCTGTCAGATCCTGCGTGGTCCCGCCCCTCCTCGGCTGTGATTGGTCGAGGGGTTTATTGATGTAAAGGGGCCGGGCCTGCTTTTATTTTTCTGAGACAGAGTTCTATGTGTCATTTACTGGAGAAAAATATTAAAAGAAAAGCTATTTTTTATGGACATGACTTCATTTTGTTGGAGTTGATGATTTACAAATGATTCCTGTTGTTCTACAAACACATGCAAAACAAACAAATACCACAATAGTTTTACTACAAATACCTCAAATGATCTACAAATTAGGATTTGTACATGATATATGCAGTATCACATGTTTATATATATAGAAAAATGTGTTTTATTGTATATTAAATGGAACAGTTAGTCGCGTCACACAAAATGAATTGGAAAGGATCTGATGGTTAAACCAACTTAAAGAAAATGCGGTCAATTTCTTAAAAGTGAAAATATGTCAGAAAACTTCCATAAAATATTTCATATTAATATTGTTTTCTACTTTTATTTTGTTAAATATTTTAACCAACTTTAGTCCTGACTGATCCAATTATACATTCATATATTTTCGGAAGTTCAACTCTTTAAATGTTTGTTGGTTTTCAGTTTTTTATTGGGAACAACAAAATAACAGTAATGGATTTTTCTGTAGATTTCTGATGCTTTTTAATTTTTGGTGGAGGAAACCTTAAAGGTGTTTATATTTGACTGAATTGAGAAGAATATAAGGAGGACTTTATCTTTTCATAAAGACTTTAAATCTTATATCTGATCATAAAGTGAATCTGTGTTTACGTCTGATCTCCGAAACGTTTTTAGGGGAAGTCATCGTCATGTTTGAGATGATTCATAATCTGCTGACTCATCACTTATGATCTGAACCCAGATCAATAACACACACACACGCACACACACACACACACGCACACACACACACACACACACAGTGTAGTTATTAGGATAGGATTACTCCATGAGTTGAAAGGAATCTGCTGACAGCGACATAAGCGGGGAGTCACCACAAGAAGGAGGTTACCCGTTACTATTGTAAATTATTAGTATTATTATTATTGTTATTATTATTGTTATTGTTATTATTAGTATTGTTGTTATTGTTGTTATTAGCTATGCTTCTCTTCCATAAATACAAATATACAGTCAAAAGAAGCAGGGATGAAATAATGTTACATAAACAAATAAACAGAATAATAATAAAAATAATAACATTTTTTAAATATATTTTTCAAATTTAAATAAAGTTTTTTATAAAAAAATTATGATGAATTTATTCTGAATGAATTATGATTTATTTATCATGTTTGCTGCTGAGCTACCCTCAGACAAAAGATGTTTACAGAAACAAAAACACTCACATGAAGACACACACACACACACACACACACACACAAACACAAACACACACACACACACACACACACACACACACACACACAAACACACACACACACACACACACACACACACACACACACACACACACAAACACACACACACACACACACACACACACACACACACACACACACACACACACACACACACACACTTGCACTCCTGATGGGAGTTAATGTTTACTTCAGTGTTAATCCAGAACTAAGCTGGATTTCAGAGGCTGCAGGATTGTTTTCACTCAGCAGGAGTTCAGTCTGGGAAAAACACACACACACACACACACACACACACACACACACACACACACACACACACACACACACACACACACACACACACACACACACACAGGCTGAGTACAGGCTGACATACATTTACAGATAAAACAGGTTGGCAGGAAAACAGCACTGCATTGTGGGAGTTTCTGGGGTTGAGTAAACAGAAAGGTAAAACAGCTGCATTTTTATTAAATATTATTCACAGTTATTTAATTCTCTGAAGTTTAAATAAATATTGTTGTTCATATTATTTAAAATCCATTTCCCATGAGGGGTGAATAAGTGTTCCTGAGCTTTCACTCACTCATAACTATGTTGTTGCTGCTCTTCTACATATTTGAGGGAAGTATTTGACTATATTTATCTGACAGCTTTTATACATGTTTCCACTTTGCAGATGAAGATTTAACAAATAATATAGGTTATTAAAATAAACAACACCTACATCAAACCCAATATGTTAATATAAGAGGCTCTTAATCCCCTCAATGTTTAATAGACATGACAGCAGAGCTTCCATTTTAAAATATATAACACAGTATGGATTTCATTCTGTAACATCTGAAACACAAACTTATTAATTGTACATTTTTTTTGCCATATTTTTATTTCACATGTTCTCTTTTTTGTAGCTATCTTCATAAGACCTGTTGTCTTCTTCATGAGGGTAAAACCTTTCTCACTGATCCTCTGACGACCCCTCAGATTCATCTGACGACCCTTCAGAGGGGTCCGACCCATAGTTTGGACACCACTGTACTACAGCAGCAACAACACTGACATCATTTTACACTGCGAGTGCATCTTCATCATCTTCATCTTACTCAAATGTCTCATAGTAAAGAAACGCTGAGTCAGATTTACTGGACCACATGAGGACAGCAGCCGTCTCACATCACAGACTTACTTGATCTGTTATGAACAGCATTCTCATTGTGTTTTCAATTTTTGACATGTTTTATAGATGAGAACAGGTTTTATAGATGAGAACAGGTTTTATAGATGAGAACAGGTTTTACTATTTTATTTTATTGCACAATTCATTTCATTTAAAAATGTCTTTCTGATGTTTTTATGTAATTTAACACAATAATGCCAAAAACGTCTCACTTTCAACTTCCTCCAGCAGCATTTCTCAAACTCTTGTCTAAATTATTATTTCTTTTCTTGTTTTTTATACATTTTTTAAACTGTTTTATTTTACTTTATTTTTGCAGTTATAATTTCCAGCTTCACAGTTTTGATTTTTTTTAACTATTATATAACAGCATTTACATTATTTTAATTTACTCAGTTATATTTTTTATAGTTTTCATATTTTTATTGTTTTTACAGTTTTTATATTTTCTCAAGTTGAATTTGAACAGGGTTTGTTCCACAGTTTTACAGTACAGGCTAAATGTTGTGCTAAAGTGATGAAGATACAAAGAGACAACTCAGAGACAGACAGGAGAGAGACAGACAGGAGAGAGACAGACAGGAAAGTGTAAGCAGAGAATCGCAGACTCACAGAGAGTCATTACAAGAATCTGGAGCATTACGTCATGTTATCCCCCCTCCCTCCATCACCTCTGTGCAGCATCTTGGCTCTGATTGGTCCATCTCCCAGTGGCCTACAAAGCTGATTGGCTGATGGGGAGTCAGCTGCTGCAGACCTGACAGAGGACAGGGGGGGGAGAGAGAGGGAGTGATGCTTCGGATAAAAGCTCATCTGGATCCACAGAACCTGAAAGAACCAAAAATCTTTTAGCACTTTCACACCGGACACCGAGGATTCCACCGGACTGTGCCCGGCCAGGAGCGACTTTTCCCGGCCTGAGATCCCGCTGAGGTCCCGCTGCGGCTCGGAGCTCCGGAGGAACAAGGTGAGAACATGGGCGTCTGTCCTCCAGCACACACCGGTCCGCAGGATGCTGTGGCAAGGATGCTTTTTATTACAAACACTGAAATGATTCTTATTATACACATTAGTATAGTTTCTAAGACACTTTCAGGTCGCTGTGAGGTTCAAAGTCCTGCTGCAGGATTGTTAGGATAGTATAACCGGACTGTTGGAGTGTCATAAATACAACTGTCCCTGAATGCATCATCCAGCTGGTTTTGCAGACCATGGTTTTACATTTAATTAAATTCAAGTTTTCGTTAGAGAATATGCTGCTAGTGGTTATTGCTTTATTTCAGGATTAAAAAGCACAACGTTTAGTATAAACAGGGACATGTTTCAAGGCACAGACTAAGTATTTTAAATGTGTTAGGACTATTTCACTTTACATTTGTTAAATCATGATGACACTGTTGTATTGTTATTTACTCTTAAACCAGTATGACCAGTATAATGGAGGAATATAATGGATAGATCATGCTTTCAAACACTTATGTGTCTTTGCTAATAGCTTTCCTGAGTACTTTACTCCTAAAACAGCCTAATATTAGGGAAACAACCACAGTGCTATTGCTATTACTGTCAGAGTGTTAATACACACATCATTCAGCAGAATTTACATTACATTAAAGTTAAATTAAAGTCCAAACTGTTTGTGTTTATTATAATATTAGGGGATAATTTAGCAGAAAATGACACCACCTTTAGCGTAAACACAACAGTGACGTTTCTAATAGTGTACTGGTAAACAAACATTCTACAAATAAATAAATCATGATCAATTTGGTTTTTCAACGAGGACAGTGTTCTCATTACTACTGGCTAATCAACTAATATGTTGATTAATATAATAGCCAAAAATACTAAACTAGTTCCTCTTTTCTTCTCACAGTTAATAAAGCTTGAGTAACATAATATAAGATACACAACAACAACGATGCTGCTGTGGCCAATTTGAAATACTCAAAGTTCAACAGCAGAATAAAAACAATATATCATTTTTTTGTTTGTTGTGAACAAACAGCTGATTGAGGATGCAGTTAGCGTAGCTTAGCATAAAGACTGGAAGCAGTAGGAAACAGCTAGCATGTCTCTGTCCAGAGTTGAACACACACCAGCGCCTCTACTGCACAATGTCTGTCTCTTGTTTGTTCTGAGTGTGTTTCTGTTAGCTCTGCTTCTTCTGTCTGCACAGGTCAAATGATAGCATGGTTATTTCTGAGGGTGTGAAACAACGTGGATTTTTTTGGGGGATATTGCTCGTACAGATTGAAGCAAAGCGTGTTCAAAATTCACAATATTTTAAAATCATTTTTCATCTTCCGATCGTTTAGAAACGTGGGTTCCTTTTTGCGCTGGGTTCATTTGAACAGGGTGATTTTAGTATGACATCATCGTCACATCTGTCCAGGTAGCAGTATGGCGATATATATATACAGTATGTACAGTGTGTCCCGTACCTACGCCCCCTCCTGTTCTCCCAGGTTAGCGTGTAGCTGTTAAAGCTGTGCTAGCATTACATGAACTGTCCTGAGTCCATCAGGTCCATTAGATGGACCATCGATCCCTCAGTATCAGCCCGACTGCTGGACATTATTCACTACATCACAGTCTTCAGTCCTAAGGGTCCGGGCGAGGAGTTATCCGTCAGTCTGGATAACCTCTTGTTTACTTGTGTTGTGTGTAAACAGTCAGTGGTAAATGTCCACAGAGGACTGAACCACTGGGTCTGTTGGTTTGGGACGTCCCACCTGCTGTTGATGGTTTGTGTTTGAAGTCTCAGGGCCGGAGCTTTAGATCACATGCTGGTCATCAATGGAGAACAACTGAGCAATCACCAGTAAGGACTCTCTCCTCTCTCCTCTCCTTGACTCTTTCCTTTCCTTGTCTCCTCATCTTCTTTCATGTCTCCTTTCTTTCTCTCTCTTGTCTACTTTTCTCATGTCCTTGTCTCCTCTCTTGTTTCCTTTCCTCGTTTCCACCCACTCCTTATCTCCTCTTCTGTACTTCACTCTTGCATCCTCTCTTGTCTCCTCTCCTATATCTCCTATTGTCTCCTCTTCTTGCCTAGTCTCCTATACTCGTCTCCTTTCCATATCTCCTTGTCTCCTCTTTTTGTCTACTTTCTTATCTCCTTTTTGCTGTCCTCTCTTGGTTCCTCTTCTGCCTGTCCTCCCTTGTCTGCCCCCTTTGTCTCCTTTTCCTCATCCCTCCTCATCTCTTTTCTTGTCCTCTCTTGTCTCCTTTCTCATCGTCTTAACTGTCTTCTACTTGGTCTCCTTTTCTTGTCTCCTCTTCTCTCATTGTCTTTTAACTTTATCCTTCTTGTCTACTCAACTTCTCCTCTCACTTGTTATCCTTTTTGGTCCTCTCCTTATCTCCTACCTTGCCTCCTGTCTTGTCTCCTTTCATTATCTCTTCTCCTCCTCTCATCTTCTTTTCCTCTCTTCTCCTCTCCTTGTGTCTCCTCATCTCTCCTCTCATCTCTCCTCTCATCTCCCCTCTCGTTTCATCTCCCCTCTCCTCTCCTGAGAGTCTGAGATGAAGACCGTCAGCAGGATCAGTAAACGTTGTGTAATAAATGAAACTTGATAAAGTAGGTCGCAGAGTTTCCTCAGTTTGTTTCACTCTCAGGATGTTTCCACGGCAACAGCCACTCGGCTTTATGTAACGAGCTCCTTCACCTCCTCACCTCGTTAGCGATTCCTCTCCGGTGAACGTTCCTCCAACAGTCAGAGTAGAAATACAACGACGTCATCGTTACACTCAAGGTCAATTTATTAGACTGATATCATAGGTTGTAGAAATCCAAGAAAACTTCAAACAGAATCAAAGAGGATTCAGTTTGAAGTTTCAGATGTGAAAAATATGAGCAGAAAATATTTGATTTTAGGATACGATAAACTTTATTGATCCCTTGGGTTAGTTAACGAGCGGAACTCAAACTGAATATACCATTCTGAAGTTGTCCACCTGCACAGCTAGAGACCAGGGGACACTTAAGAGAGACGCACACAGCTGGAGACCAGGGGACACTAAAGAGAGACGCACACAGCTGGAGACCAGGGGACACTAAAGAGAGACGCACACAGCTGGAGACCAGGGGACACTAAAGAGAGACGCACACAGCTGGAGACCAGGGGACACTAAAGAGAGACACACACAGCTGGAGACCAGGGGACACTAAAGAGAGACACACACATCTGGAGACCAGGGGACACTAAAGAGAGACGCACACAGCTAGAGACCAGGGGACACTTAAGAGAGACGCACACAGCTGGAGACCAGGGGACACTAAAGAGAGACGCACACAGCTGGAGACCAGGGGACACTAAAGAGAGACGCACACAGCTGGAGACCAGGGGACACTAAAGAGAGACGCACACATCTGGAGACCAGGGGACACTAAAGAGAGACGCACACAGCTGGAGACCAGGGGACACTAAAGAGAGACGCACACAGCTAGAGACCAGGGGACACTAAAGAGAGACGCACACAGCTGGAGACCAGGGGACACTAAAGAGAGACGCACACAGCAGGAGACCAGGGGACACTAAAGAGAGACGCACACAGCTAGAGACCAGGGGACACTAAAGAGAGACGCACACATCTGGAGACCAGGGGACACTAAAGAGAGACGCACCCAGCTGGAGACCAGGGGACACTAAAGAGAGACGCACACAGCTGGAGACCAGGGGACACTAAAGAGAGACGCACACAGCTAGAGACCAGGGGACACTAAAGAGACACACACAGCTGGAGACCAGGGGACACTAAAGAGAGACGCACACAGCTGGAGACCAGGGGACACTAAAGAGAGACGCACACAGCTGGAGACCAGGGGACACTAAAGAGAGACGCACACAGCTGGAGACCAGGGGACACTAAAGAGAGACGCACACAGCTGGAGACCAGGGGACACTAAAGAGAGACGCACACAGCTGGAGACCAGGGGACACTAAAGAGAGACGCACACAGCTAGAGACCAGGGGACACTAAAGAGAGACGCACACAGCAGGAGACCAGGGGACACTAAAGAGAGACGCACACAGCTGGAGACCAGGGGACACTAAAGAGAGACGCACACAGCTAGAGACCAGGGGACACTAAAGAGAGACGCACACAGCAGGAGACCAGGGGACACTAAAGAGAGACGCACACAGCTGGAGACCAGGGGACACTAAAGAGAGACGCACACAGCTGGAGACCAGGGGACACTAAAGAGAGACGCACACAGCTGAGACCAGGGGACACTAAAGAGAGACGCACACAGCTGGAGACCAGGGGACACTAAAGACAGACGCACAAAGCTGGAGACCAGGGGACCCTAAAGAGAGACGCACACAGCTGGAGACCAGGGGACACTAAAGAGAGACGCACACAGGTGGAGACCAGGGGACACTACAGAGAGACGCACACAGCTGGGACCGGAGCGCTGGGTGACGTTCAGGATCATAAAGCTGTCTCTGTCTCTGTCTCTGTTGTTGAAACTCTCCTGAAATGTTTTCTGCTCTTATTTGAACAAAGTGATCACATGACTCCGTCTGATGTCACTGCAGATATTTGACCCCTGGTTATTGGTCACGTTGATGACCGGCCCAAAAAAAATAGTTGCTGCAGAAAAATTTGGTGACTGAAAAAGGACAAACATGAGAAGAGAAATGTTGGCAACAAAAAAAAGTTGATAAAAAAAGGCAGGGGAATCTGTCCTGATATATGCCCTGTCCTCTCAGATATATTTCAGAGAGTCTCGGGCAGCCACCGTTGTGAATGAGACCGAAACGATGAAGTGATTTGACTTTGAAATTAGTTTCTGTCTCCCAGTCTCTGACTGTCCTCTGTTTGGCCCGCAGCAATGTTTAGGATTGGGGCTGAAAATCTAAATGAGTTTATCTATGAAAGGATTATAAGACCTGAGAACATGAAGGATGGCTCACGCTTTTACTGTGTGTGTTTAAAGCTTATTAAGAATACTGATCGAATTGATCTCGTTTAGTTTTGGTTCTTTAAGTATTGTTGGTAATACTCTCACCTGGTTCTATTTGTAGTATAAGTACTTTTACTGATGAACTTCCTCCACCTTCATGTTGTTATCTGACTAAAGAGAGCTCATTAAGAGTGTGTGTTTGTTCTATATTTATGTCTCCACCCACCTGTGTGTGTGTGTGTGTGTGTGTGTGTGTGTGTGTGTGTGTGTGTGTGTGTGTGTGTGTGTGTGTGTGTGTGTGTGTGTATGTGTGTGTGTTCAGAGTTAATTAAGCGCCTCTCCTCCAATCACAGCCTGTTCAGCAGGACACTTAACGAGGCGCTCACAGCTCCTTAAATAATTAATATCAACTCATCAATATTCCATCTGCTTCAGCAGCAGCAGCAGCGGGGGGGGGGGGGGGGGGGAGCAGGGGAGGAGGGGGGGGGAGTGGTGTTTAGATGTCGGAGCAAAGAGACGAACCTCCTTCATTCTGTCGAGAACAAGAAGAAGGAGGTTCACATGTTCCCACATCTGTCGCTGCGCTGCGTTCAGGGTCAACCTGGGAGGGTGGGAACTTGGTCCTGTTCTCTGCAGAGAGCTGTTTCTCCTTCAGTGTTGGTGAGAGGATTAAACGGGGTTTAGTCTGTAGTAGGAATGTTTCATACGTGTTTGTTGATGTATATGTGTTGCTTTCTGTATGTGGGTATGCTGTGTAGCTATTTTTATATCTGTTGCGTACCAGCTGGGAAAACAGATTTCCCCCCAGGTCAATTAATCATAATCTAAACCCCTCACTCACACAGATGCTTATCTCCCCCTATAGACAAAACACATTACATGTACATATGCATTATAATAATGCACAATATCTCTGCAAGCCACACACTCTTCTGAACTGTGAGCGTTTGAAAATATCTCTAAAAAAGTTGCACAATTCTGCAAAAATACTGCTAGCTTTAAAGCTGCACAGCCAACATATGTTAAAAAATATGAGTATTACGTAATGCAATGTCAACATATTTATGTATTGCTTGACTCTCAAACTTCATCACCTTAAATCATATACAACGTACATCCTTTTGAGACAAATGAGTTATTTTTTTGAATTTCTTTTGAATATTTAGGATTTCTTACACATTTTATTATTCAATTATATATGTTTTTATTACATTTGAATATTATTTACATCTTGTTTTTTTCCTACATTCTGTTATTTTTATTAACAATATATTTCTACTATTTGTTAAATATTTCCTTTTTTAATTTCTATGACGGTGTTTACCTTTAACACATTTCTTGTGTGTAAAAGAAACATGAATGAGGATTTATTGCTGAACCTATTATGTCTTTAAATCTGGTATAAACTTACTTTACAGAAATATCTAAAAGAAACACTCAGACATTTTAGAATAACATGAGAAATCACTCTTTTATTAACAGTCAAGAGTCGAGATTTTTGGTAAATGAGTTTTAAAATGTGCTTAATAAACATATTCCGTATTACTTAATTGATTTCTAAACTTGCTTTCACTTTGGAAATATACCTAAGTTGACAAAAAGGATGTTGGGATTCACATTTAAATCTGAGTCTAAAATTGAAGCGTTCGAGGTTAGATTGAGTCCGTGTTAGACACTGAGATTTCCCATGATGCTTTGCGAGAAGCTCTGTTTTTCTCTCTGAAGTCACGTGCACACCGATGGACACGTGCACGCTCCTTCAGGGGGGACAGCAGGTAGATTATCCCCCCCTCCACCCACGACCGGCCAGCTGTCTGCAGTTGCTTCACTCAGTAAAGCTCAGAGACTGTTTTTAAGAAAGCTTTTATTCTGAAAATCAACAATGGATTGGTTTTACTCAAACAGCTCATAGTCAAATGCCAAATAATAGGACTATAGGACATGAAAAAAAGGGGTAAGATCTTATTGCAATTGGATGAAAACATTAATATGTAATGTCATATTATTCTTATTGGTCTTTCACACCAGATGTAAAAACAGGTTGTGAGATGAGATTTAATTACAGTCAATATTATTTAAAAAAGGGTTGAGTCTTTTGTTGGTTTTCATTAATAATAATTAAAAAACCGACATTTATAGAAAAAAATATAATATGTCCCTTTTTCTTTTTAATTATAAAATAAAAAATGTCATCTGTAGAAAAAAAAAAATAAAATTAAAAAAATAAATAAAATTAAAAAATAAATAAAATTGGTCTCAAAATAAAATAAAATAAAACCTTTTTAATTATTGTTCCGTTAATAAAATAATAATACTGCATAAATAATATGTTCCGTAAAAAGTTAATTTTTCGACTAAAATAAGACTATTGGCACATAGTTTTGTTTCAACATTGCTCCAAATTGAAAATGTAAAACAAGTAAATGATAAATAATGTTCTACTGATGCAAAATAATATCACATATACCTGATTTGTATTCGCTGACTCTTGAATCATGATGACTGTCGGCGATAAACTTATGAATGAGTTCAGACTCAAACACTGGATGGAGATCGTGTCAGCCAATCAGAGAGCAGCTCAGAGGTCGCTCCAGACTACTATGTCACTTCCTGGCAGGTTGCCATGGCAGCAGAGGCAAGGTGGCCGTGTGTGTGTGTGTGTGTGTGTGTGTGTGTGTGTGTGTGTGTGTGTGTGTGTGTGTGTGTGTGTGTGTGTGAGAGAGAGAGAGACTTTGATTTGATTATACTTGTCCCCTGGGGTTCCTCCTCGCTCACAGTGTTGCTGGTGTGTGTGATGATGGGTGCTGCAACAAGAGCTAATGAGCTGTATGAAGATTTACTGCGTGTGTGTGTGTGTGTGTGTGTGTGTGTGTGTGTGTGTGTGTGTGTGCTGACATCGACTCTGAGGTTAACCCTCGCCTGACTTGTGCCAGTGAAGCCTACAAAAGACTAAAATGTGCCTTAAAGGGACAGTACGCCTTAAAAACAAATCTAATTTTATATTTTTCTTTCAATCAATTCTCCAACACCGTGACTAATACAACTATTATTTAAAAACGATTAAACTTCATCTATAAAATATGTAATCAGCATTGGCCATGAATTCAATGCTAAATTTATCCTGTTTATTATTTGTAACTCAACTTTTTAATTTGACATTAGCTTTACACAACATATTCAACCTTTAAATCAAGTGTGTAAATTGTGTTAACGAGTTAATGACATCACTTCCTGTCTGTTTCCATCCAGCCATAGATGTGACCCTGTGGAGGAAACTTTCGCCACGATTTAACCAGCACTTCCTGTCTGCTTCGCCCCCAGTGCACCATGGGATTTGCAGTCCTTCTCACGCTGCTCCTCCCCCTGGTGACATCATCAGTTTGTGCCGAACTGGGCGGGGCCAGTCAAGGTAGAAATCAGTTTAAGCGACGATACACAGATGAAGATAGAAGTGAATCCCGAGGTTTGATGGTGTGTGTGTGTGTCCTGCAGGTGGCGCTGTGCTGTGTCCTCTACAGTGTGTGTGTGAGACGAGGCCCTGGTACACCCCGCAGAGTGTGTATCACCAGGCCAAGACGGTGGACTGCAATGAACTCCACCTGCACCGAGTACCAGCCAACGTCTCCTCGGACACGCAGGTGAGGATCACTCAACACTTTGTCCTTTAAAGCTGTAGATGTTGTAGATGTTGTTCACGTGTTGTGTTGACGTGTTCCAGGTGATGCTGCTGCAGAGTAACAACATCTCGTCCATCACCACAGAGCTGCAGAGTCTGTACAACCTCACAGAACTGGACCTGTCCCAGAACCACTTCACACAGGTAACACACACCTGTACTTTGAAACCTTTCACAGACGGACTGATTTTAGGTTCATAGCTTCTCTTGGTCTGCCTTTTGGATGGTTTAGTTTCATGCATACGTCCTGATTTCAAACAAACGTCCTGTAGTTTTTGTTCCCGCTGTTTGTGTTTATTATTTAGTTTGTTTGTTGTTGTTGTTGTTGTTGTTGTTGTTGTTGTTTTATTGCATTGATAGTGTGACAGTTTATGTGGGTCTCTGTTAAGAATTTCGTCCCAATAAAGCATTTGTTTCTGTGTCTCTGTTTCCAGGTGAGCTCGATGGGTCTGTCCACTCTGGGCCGGCTGGTGACTCTGTACCTGGAGGAGAACCTGATCCAGGAGCTGGAGGACTTCAGTCTGAGGAACCTGTCCAGCCTGGAGGAGCTCTACATCAACCACAACCACATCTCCTCCATCGGACCCAAAGCCTTCGCCGGACTCTCCAACCTGCTCAGGTAACTCTCCTACTCTACTTCTTCTTCTTCTTCTTCTTCTTCTTCTTCTTCTTCTTCTTCTTCTTCTTCTTCTTCTTCTTCTTCTTCTTCTTCTTCTTCTTCTTCTTCTTCTTCTTCTTCTTCTTCTTCTTCTCCTCCTCTCCTCCTCCTCCTCCTCCTCCTCCTCCTCCTCCTCCTCCTCCTCCTCCTTCTTCTTCTACTTCTCTTCCTTTTGCACGCACCACCTAAATTAATATCAGTATCTGATTCTCTGCTCCTCCAGGCTCCATCTGAACTCCAACCGGCTGGTGGCCATCGACAGCCGCTGGTTCGAGTCCCTGCCGTCTCTGGAGATCCTGATGATCGGGGAGAACCCCATCCTGGGTCTGGAGGAGAAGAACTTCCTGCCTTTGTCCCGCCTCCACAGCCTGGTGCTGGCCGGGATGGGTCTGGCCTCCGTCCCGTCCGCCGCCTTCCTGGGCCTCGACTACCTGGAGAGCCTGTCCTTCTACGACAACAAGCTCAGGTGAGTGTGAAGGACACAGGTTTAGTAAGACGCGACAGAGTCCATGACAACCTCAACACTACAGTGCTCAGTTCAGCCACTTTTTAGTTACTTATGTAGGTGACTACAAGAACTGTAGCGCCGTCAGGGTTTGAGACCTGTTGTCCCGGGACATAAAAGGTCTTTTAAGCACAGTAAACATGCTCCACGTCCAGGGCATGCACCTTCTATTTCCTGGTAATGGCACCAATCGGTTTTTGAAAAATCGCACTACCAAAGCTAGCTAGCGTTAGCTATTAGCGGTTAGTTGCATGCTTATTGTAGCTGGTGAACAGAGGTTCCATTGAGTGGCATTGCAATGCGTTTACGCTCGATTGAGTGGGATCAAACGAGTATCCGGGGAAGGTCAACTATTACTATGTCATGATGTGTTCGATGCAGTCTGGTCAAATGCAGTTTTACAGAAATGCTTTCACAGCAATATAAATAGATTTTACAGCAGGAATTATTCCCTGCTTTACTCCCTATGCTGAAGTACATGGGGTCTATATATAGGTTTAGTTAATTACCTGGCTTACATACTGGTTTTGGTATGGACTGGTATTGGTATGGACAGTAAACCTCTCTGGTGTTCGGACACATGGTCGTATCCTCATGGTTTATTGCGCTGTAAGTCGTTTTGGAAAGCAGCGCTGACTCAATGTGATTTAATCTCTACAGTGTACTCTCTCTGGCTCTTGTTCCCGGCAGGTCGGTTCCCCGGGACGCTCTGAGCGTTCTCCCTAACCTGAAGTTTCTGGACCTGAACAGGAACCCGATCAGCCGGGTCCAGCAGGGAGACTTCCAGAACCTCCTGCACCTGGAGGAGCTCAGGTGAGGACAAAAGAGTGACACAATTGGGAGTGCGTGTGTCGTCTGCATACAGTGACTCATTTTGTGGTTTTCCCAGAACCTGAGGCAGTGGAAGGATAACGCTGTTTGTGTTTCAGTCTGAACAACATGGACGAGCTGCTGATTGTGGAGCGAGCAGCTTTCCAGAATCTTCCAGAAATCGCCAAACTGGAAATCTGCAGCAACCCCCGACTGTCCTACATCGACCCGCAGGCCTTCAGGTGAGGAATCAAACGTGACCAACAGGAAACAAAGGACAGAAGAAGAGTGTGAAGTGAACCTGGTTCTGATTTCTCTTCTTCATCTTTTTCCTCTCTCACTTCCTCGCCTCCTCTCCTTGCTACCTTTTCTTGGTTCCTTTTCTCTCTTCTCCTCCCCTCCTCCCCTCCTCATACTCTCCTTGTTTCCTCTTCTTGTTTCCTCTTTTGTCTCCTCTCCTCTAATGTCCTTGTTTCCTTTACTTATCTCCTCTTCTTCTTATCATCCCCTCCTCACCTCTTCTCCTTTCCTTGTTTCCTCTCTTCCTCCCCCTTCAGTGATCTGTCCTCCCTGCGGACCCTCCTCCTCCACAGTAACCAGCTGAGCCTCCTCTCCTCCCCGCTCCTCTCGTCCCTCCCCTCCCTGGAGGAGCTTTCCCTTCACACTAACCCCCTACGGTGTGACTGCCTCCCCTCCTGGGGGGTTCATCTGGGCAACCAGTCTAACCTGAAGATGCTGGACTCCCCCCTCACCCTCTGCTCCTCCCCCCCTCACCTGCTCGGCCGTGAGCTGCAGGAGGTGGTGGGGGCCGCGTGGGGGGCTGAAGAAGACAGTGGGGGGATCAACAGCTGCCTTCCCCACATCTCCCCCCACGCCTTCCCCCCCGCCATGAACGTGAGCGGCGGGCAGCCAATAACGCTTGAGTGCTGGGCCGACGCCGACCCCCCCCCACAGTTCTACTGGGTGACGCCAACCGGAGACAAGGTGTGTGTGTGTGTGTGTGTGTGTGTGTGTGTGTGTGTGTGTGTGTGTGTGTGTGTGTGTGTGTTTCCTCTTCTCTCCTTCCTTTGTTTCCTTTCCTTTTCTCCTTATTTTTCTCCTCCTATCCTCGCCTTGTTTCCTCTCTTAACCTTTTTTTTTTACCTGTGTTCAGGTGAGCTCTGAGGCTGTTGCTGCACCAATCATATCAGAGGAGGGGCGGGGCCTAAGCAGGACGAAGAAGAAGAAGCACCGGATGTCTGAGCCTGGAGCGCTGGTGATCGAACACGCTGAGCTGTCAGACGCCGGTCAGTCTGAGTGACTCTATCATGTCAGAAATCAACACACAAACAAACATTTCATAACAGAGCAACTCTCTCCCTCAGGTGTGTATACCTGTGTGGCGTGGAACATGGAGGGCGCCGACACAAAGAGTGTTTCGGTGTTCGTTGATTCTCAGGGCGGGGGTGTCCGTAGGGGCGGGGAGCCCGGCAGAGAGCAGCCCTGGCTGGGGAACTTGTCCGGAGCTTCAGCCTCTCTGGTGGTGCTGGCCAAGGTACCTGCTCTGTTTCAGAGTGTTTACCTTTACTTCATAAAGTATATTTACGTGGGTAATGGTTATGAAACTATTCTGGGTTTTCTTTGCAGGTGGTGCACGCCCAGTCGGTGGTGTTGGAGTGGAAGTTGTATCCCAGAGGAGGAGCTTCGACTATGGGTCAGATCCAGCAGGACGGCCCCTTCCCTCTGACCCGGTGGACCAGCGCCACGGTGCACATCGACAACCCTCAGATCAGCTACACCGCCAAGGTGAGCACACACACCCTCAGAAAACTATAAAAAAGACATAAAACCAGAAATATTCACTCCTCTCTCTCCTCAGGTTCCAGTGGATGTTCAGGAGTATAATCTGACCCACCTCCTCCCCGCCACAGAGTACCACGTCTGCCTCACCGTCTACTCCTCCCCTCTCTTCCCTTCCTCCTCTTCCTCCCCTTCTCCTTCCTCCCCGGTCCACACTTCCTGTCTGAACGTCACCACGAAGGAGGCGGGTTTCTCGGTGGAGGCGGTGGCGTCGCGGCGCAGCAGCGTGGCGTTGGCCGCCGTCATGGGCTCCATGTTCGCCCTTTCCATCATGGCGCTGCTGGTCTTCTACATGGGCCGTCGAGTGCAGCAGCACAAATCCTGCGGCCACTCGCTGAAGAAGTACATGCAGCACGCCACCTCCATCCCGCTGAACGAGCTCTACCCGCCATTAATCACGCTGTGGGAGAGCGAGGCCGAGAAGGACAAGGAAGACAAGGAGGACGGGGATAGAGGGGAGGAAGCCGGGGGGAGTCAGATCGACACCACGAAGACGTACATGTGGTAGCGGGAGGAAGGGGGGTTTAATCGACAGAAAGACGAACTTTTGAGGGTTTAAAGAGGAGAGCGGCAAAGAGAGAGGTCACATGACTATAAAAGGAGCCTGACAGACAAGCAGATGGGTAGAAAACTCCCACGATGTCAAAAAAAACCACACCTGGAGGAGGAGATAAACACAAGCCTTCAGACACCAAACACAACACGACTACCAGCAGAGCCGATCTTTAAGGAGCATTCTGGTGTTTTTATTTATCCATTCATTACAAACTCTGTTAATATCCAGATGTGTTTATGTATAAAACGTTACTGAAGGTCGACTAGACGTTATATTGTTTAATAAATTATTGGCTATCGCTCCAACGCATTATACTTGATAGGCTAAGGGGCAGGACATCTCTAAGAGGTTGACCAATCACAACAGACTGGGCTCTGGTTTCAGACAGAGGGTGAAAAGAGGTGCTGCAGCACAGGCAGTATGAGAAACATAAAGAGCTTTCTGAACATTAAAGCATGGAGACATGTCCCAGGAGAGGCTCTACATACTGATATACACCTGAAAATGAGCATCATTTGGCCCCCTTTAACTTTATAAGCCCGTGTTCAACAAATTAAAAGGAAACCAGACTTTAAAATGGGTCCTACAGATTTAAAAGTTAACAGGATTTGTGGTTAATTTGCTCAAATATTAAAACACCAGAATGTTTCTTTTCCTTCTGTTTCCATTGCACAGGTTTCTTATGAACTCACCTCTTAGGTTGCAAATCTGAAGGACCTCAGGTGCTCTGGAGAGATCTCAGAAGAAGAGTTTGATGTGTTTCTCAAACTGTGGGTCGGGGAACGGTTGTCAAGCGGAGTCTAAATGTTTTCCACTCTGCAGATTTCCTCTCTTTGTCTCGACTCTTCCCTCTGTCTCTGTCCAGCACACTGACAGTAGCAGTACTGTTTAAAAAAAAGAAATCTAGTTATTGTAATTAGGTTAATCTGATGAACATGAATGCAGCACTTACACTCAGCACAGGCAGCCACATGGAAATTCACACTGAAGGTTTTCAGAGTGGCACTTAAAGGTCCCGTATTCAAATCTGTCGTTTCTTAGATGAAGTTCAAACACTTCGAACTATTTCAAGTAAATAATATTAAACTAGTTTTTCATTTTACAATGCAACGAGATGTGAACACCGTCCCTACAGATTCACATTTAACCGTTAGCTGGAGCTCAAACGTCCGAGTAATGCAAACCTCCAACATGTATCAAGCTGTATGCAGATGACATGCCATTTTACACATCTAAATACTGACTAAAAGAGACTACGAAACCCCAAAGTTAGCCACCTTTAGCTTAGCGGTGGTGAGGTGAAGTCATGTGACCGTGCTGTAGTTCCTTTATAGCCCAACATTAGCCTCCTTTAGCTTAGCGGTGGAGACATGAAGTCATGTGACCGTGCTGTAGTTCCTTTATAGCCCAACATTAGCCACCTTTAGCTTAGCGGTGGAGACATGAAGTCATGTGACCGTGCTGTAGTTCCTTTATTGCCTAAAGTTACATTTGAACTTCTAGCAATTGCATTTACGCTTCGTGGAGATTATCCTGCTAAACTAAACGCGTTAAGCATCATAGCGTGTGGTCGCCACATAGCTTATTCTCTCCATATCAAATCGGAAAAGTTTTGATTAAGTTTTGGCTGACCTACAAAAATACGTCATCACCATCAAGTAATTTGAGGTTCTTTCTTTATAACTCCGGTCATAATTACTACAGCAACTTGTGGAGGGCACCACATAATAAACCTTGATTATCTTCTTCAGTGAGAGATAATAACGGCCTACTGAGCCAATTAGGAGGTAGGGTATGGCTCAATCACCTCATTTATTTGCTCCTGATAGCAGTTATTTAATGGGCGAATACAATTCTAAGCAGGTGCAGAAAAAAGCTTGGGTTCATCTCTGTAACTTCACATAAAATGAGTTAAAGGGCCAAAGATGAGGATGGTCTAGTTGTCAGTGTTCTGCCTCTGTGCTGACACTGTTCTGCACACCAATGCAGTGATTTACTTCTGTGTCTCAGCCTTCAGTCTGCACATTCAGTCACTTTCAGTTCAGCTTCAAACCAAACAAACTTCCTCTCTGAATCCGGGACCTTTAATCTTCCAGAAACTTCACTTTACTTGACACGCTGTCTTTATCAGCGCAGCATGAATGCATCACTCTTCTATTTTATGATCTCTGTTCTGTACACGGTGGTCCTGCTTTCAGTCCTGCAGCAGGATGGATGCAGGTGTAAGCTTTTGTATTAGTTTGTTCACAAAATGCAGAGTTATATTATCTGTTTTATAACTTGTAACACTTCAGAGTTATTTTGAGTTTTTAGCTGTTAAAGAAGTTGCACTGGAGGTGGAGGCGGGTGGTGCTGCATGCCTTTGCACTCATATTTACGACTGTTTGTACAAAACCACGTCTGTGTGACGACCTGCAAACTGGAAAAATGAAAAATGCAGCCATTACCGGATACACACAATTTAGACCTCTCAGAATATTGAATAATTCTGCAGAAATGTCACATACTTATCTCATAATTACAAGAAATGTGTTTCATAAAAAATCTGTTAAAGATGTCACAATTTTAATATAGATTTCTAGTAAGAATGAGATGCAGATGCCCAAATAGTAAAAGCATTAGTATTAATAGAAGATGCATCAATTCAATTGTAATTCAATGAAAAAGAGCTGCATATTTTGAGAGGAAGTCAGATATAAATTGCAGATAGGAACAAAACTGAATTACATTTGAATTTCTGGGACGAAAAACTGAATTTAATTAGAAATTCTGTGAAAAAAAAACCCTGAATTTGATTCGATTTTCTGGGATTCAAAAATAGTCTTTCTGTGCGTTGATCCGTCAGATTGCAGGTTTGTCGTTCAGACTTTTAGCCAAATATTCCCTCAACCGTCTGTCAACCAAAACTCTTCAGGAACAACAAACACTCAAAGGATGCTCTGGGCATTTCAAAGAATATATTCTGTATATATTTACATTCTACGAGGTTATGAAGACCTTTCTTGGGTTTCTACACTGTGAGGAGCTTTCTGTTTTTACACTCAATCTTTTTGGGGGTTTTCCACATTTAAGAACGACACTTTGGAAATCAAAAAAGGACATGAATTGATATAATGTGATTTTGATGAATTGATAATAGGTCTGCAGTGTGAAAACAGAGTGGCGCCCCCCGGTGGCGATCAGAGAAACGATGACATCACTCTTTCCTCATGTCACTTACATTACTTTTACTCTTAATTCAAACTTGACAGTAATATGCAGGGTATTTTGTATAAAGTGTATCACTCTATATTTGAAGACAACTATTGCTTATATTATTATGATTACTATGATTACTCGACACTGAGCACCAACTGTAACTAAAGATGTGGGGGGGCGGGGGGGGGAGATAATATAAATACACACTTTGTCACCGAGCAGCCTGGTGTCTGATTGTTAACTTGTAATCATCACATACAAAGCGTATGGTTTCCAATTCACAACATCTGTTATTTATTTTACTGCATATTTATTTCTTACTTTTGAAACCTTGAGTAGTATCTTAATACAGATTATAATCTGCACTTTCCTCAGATTTCAGGATAATATTCAAAGTAAAACCTCTCTGAATATGATGACCTCTGGCTAAAACTACCATCTTGATTTGTATTTTTACATTATCATAGCACCAGATGCTGTAGAGGGGACTTATTGCAGAAGTCTGTCTGTATTTAGTTTTTTTATATTAGTCTTCAGCGGATTTATGAAGTTGTATTATTTCAAATAAATAAAAAATAAAAACAACGAAAACATGAATTTACAGAAAAGCCAAATAAAAAATGTTAAATGTTAGAACTTTTCATCAAGGGGAAACTATTTGATAAATGAACTAAAATAGTTCAATTGAATTAAATAAAGTATGTAAAGTATTTAAAGGTACAGTATATAAAAGTACATTCATTTGAGTGAAGATACTTTTGGTAAATGGTTTCTGTATTATATCTTTATTCTTATTTCAAACTTATTTTCTGCTTTTCTGTACTGATAAATGTTTGTCAATGACCGAATAACAAAGTGTCTTATCCCCACATTTCCAAATTGTTCAAATTAATTAAAAAACTACTTTAATGTTTAAAATATGGTTTAAAACGAAGACATTTTCCGCCTTAAAGAGACACAAATTTAACAAACTGAAGACTTACAAAGTGACCCAAAAAATCACCCGAACTCGAATGTCTTTTACCCACATTCCCATTTTGTATTTATTTTTTGGTGCTCGACAAACACAAGCAGCAAGCCTCCGTCACTGGGATGGATTTGTTCTCATGTAAACATTCATCACAAAGCTTCTCTTACAGCTGAGATAAAACGGACATGCAGTTATAAAGACCTGCAAGCTCTCCAACAAAAACACAGACATGCAGAAGAGGAAACAAAACGTGATCCGCAAGAACGGGAAAAAGAAAGTGCAACCAAACAACATTCAGTGGTACTTTGGAATTCTAACAGTTTTTAATATAATATTGTGTGTTTTTAGTTTGTCCTTTAGGTGTTGTGCTTTTAAACAGAAATTGTATTTATCCTAATTTAACTTCTTATCAAATCGCTCGATGATTGTTTCTGCTTTTTCGTAAAGCATCTTGAGACTTTGCTATATCAATTAAATGCACCTTTTGTTCAGCTTGTTGTTGCACTACAACTGAATGAAGTTCGAGTGGCAAGTTAAACATAAAACATAACCCCTTCTCTGAATCAGGACGAACAATTTAGGACATTATTAGACTTGACTGAATCTCGATCGGGACGAAGCAGAAGTCAAAGTCGCTCTGAAGGTTGACAGCTGATCAATCGGTCGATCTAAGCGGGAGAAACTACAATTAATCACAATATCCAAAATCTAGTCTCATATCATGACTCAATAGCCATATATTGTATAACCGCATTTGTGTTTACCTGGATCCCTGCACAACGATCTTTCCTAGTTCCAGTCCACGGAGACCATGATGACGTTCTCTTCGTCTTCATTTTGAGAAGTTGTAGATCTCCCTCTCCGTTTGCCTTTACATTGCTGGTACAGATACAGACAGAGACGCAGCTGTTGTTCAGTGTAAAAGTAACAGGGGTGGATGAAGTACTCAGGTCTTTTACTTAAGTAGAAGTACTAAACAAAGTACAAATACTTCGTGAGAATCAAAAGTCCTGCGTTCAAAATCTTAACTAAAAGTCCAAACGTTTTTCATACTCATTTATTTGCGTTGTATAATGCTGCTGGATATCTTATCGTACAATAATATATATCATTGTTTCTTTATTAGTAGTAAAGTAACTTAAGCTATCGGATAAATGTAGAAAATACAATATTAGCTTTAAAAATGTAGTTTATCATATTTATTTGTCTGCTAGTAGGTCAACCAGCAGTGTGTGTGTGTGTGTGTGTGTGTGTGTGTGTGTGTGTGTGTGTGTGTGTGTTCTTTACCGGCATACAGCTTTTGTTGCTCTTCAGACACAGCTTCATCTTAAAGCCCAGTTTCAGGGCACTGTTTTCCCCTTTGAACTGAAACATCTGGAAGGCTAAAACGCTTCCCCCGTTTTTGTTTATCCCAATCTTCACCGTATCTTCCTGCGGGTTCACACAGCTGCAAGATAACACAGAAGATTATCTACTGAAAAACTACAAATGGAGTGGTGCAGTGTGTTTTTGTAGGCTGATGTTAAAAGGACTTGTATGTTGTCCCCATAAGGACTGCTAACCCTGAAGTTAGCATCACCCTGGTTAGCTAGATAAAAACCGATGGGATTTTTGGATTGGATTCGGGAATATGGGATAAAAATCAGCTGGATAAACGTGACATGTTCACACCAGTTTTATGATTTAAGCTTAAATGCATCTCCAGAAGTCGAATGCTAACACGGTCACATGACTTCAAGTCCCCTCGCTAAGCTAAACAAATAATAGAAATGTCCACCACTAACCCGCCGTTGGCAAGATAGTATTTCTGTCCTTTGCCCCCGATTGCAAAGGCATCCATCACAACCAGGACGATGATGCTGCCGTCCAGCCCAAAGGTGTCCAGGCTCATGTAAATGGTCTGGTCCATCTGGATCCCGTTAGAGAAGTCGAATTCTTTAGTGCAGGACATGTCCTCACACATGGTCATAGCCAGAGTGTAGTTCCAGGATCCGGACTCAATCTGCGACATTGCTTTGCTGCAAATCACACACACACACACAGTCATGTTTTAATATATTACAAAACACTATTTGACTTAATCCAACCATTACATTAAACAGTCTTCCCCCTGAAATGTAATCATTCACATTATAAGGACTGTATGTCCCCACAACGTGAGTAATACATACCTATTCACACAGTCATGTTTCAATCATTTAAAAGGACATAACATTGACCTATACTTGACTTCCTTTAACCATAACCAATACTTTACTGATCTTAATCCCATAAGGACTGTGAGTCCCCACAATGTGACTGTGTGAACAAATCTATGTCCCCACAAGGCGAGGATTACATACCTACACACAGTTGTGGTTGAATAATTTAAGAGGACATTACATTGACGTACAACTATTTAACTTCACTTTAAGTAGACTGCTTCCTAAAATGACATTATTATAAGGACTGTGTCCCTGTGACTGTGTAAAAAAATACTCATCCCCACAACATGAGTAATACATGCACACACACACAAAACATTGCATTGACTCTAAAGTGTGTTGCAGGTTTTGTCCAATTCTTCCCTTATGATGTGTATACCCTTACCCTCCTTTGATTTTGAAGGTCAAGGACTTGGTTGTCGGCTGGTTGAAGTAGCAGGAGAAATTGACTCTTAGCAAGTCACTGCGAAAAGTCCCACTGGAGGCGTTGTTGTCTATGTTGATGGCATTTTTGTAGGTGATCTTTTGGTCTGTGGCCTGCAGGGACAGAGCTATTCAGTCAGTTATTTTCATTTTGAATTCTTAAGGCCGCTTTACAACAAAGTTGTTGTTGTTGTTGTCGTTGTTGTTGTTGTTGTCGTTGTTGTCAGACTGCAATTTTTCTTGACTGTATGGGGATAGCGACAACAAACTGTGGACTGTCCTTTTGGAAGCTTAGGTAAACTGCCTGAATTGAGACTCATTGTCAGATTTTCAAGTTTTGGAGAGTCTCAAAGGCAACATGAGGCTCGAGACTCTGACAAGCACTTTATATGACACCTTTAGGAGAAAAGAGACACCCACCAAGATCTCCCTCCCACAGGGGCTGCTGCTGTTAAAGGTGAAGGTCACCATGTGGGTCTTTTCGTCCATCTGCCCCCTGCAGGTGTCATCCTTCAGGTGTAAAGCCCTGTAGTCGATGCCTCTTTCCACCAGGAGACAACCAGCCAGACTGACTGAGGCACCGTTCGTGCTGCACACTGTCAGGTTGCCTGAAAACCAGCAAAGACAAGGCAAGAGGGAAAACATAAAGAAGCAAGATATATCTCAGGGTATATTATCTGCTGATTCATAAACTTTAAAAGACTGTTGTAATCAGGTCAGTTTGATCCATTCTAAGCGATGAGTGATGAGGGCTTATTTCGACTACTTGCCAAAACAATAACATGGATTGTTCTATACTAGGTTCTTTGCAGTGATTTATTTCCTATGTAAAGCAACTGTGTTCTTCAGGTGTACATTTTGTGATTTCTTTGCCTTTTATATAAAATGATGTTTACTTTTGTGTACATTTGTTTAGGGGGTGGGGGGGACACAAAGGATGCACATTTGACAGGAATACAACACGAAGGCTGAGTCAAATTTAAATTAGAGCATTTTTTAAATTGAGTTTTGCTGCTTTTACTTAAGGATAAGATCTGAGTCCTTCTCTACGGTATCTTTTATTTGTTTGCCCCAAGAAAATCCCATCCATGAATTGTGAGGTCTGTGGTGTTAAAAGTCTTACCTAAACCGTCTTCCCATTTATTAGTGGCGGCAAAATTCGCCCGACAGAGGCAGCCGGTGTCACCGCTGATGTCCATACCGACGAACTCATGAGCGCTGCAGAGCACGTCCTCATTTACCTCGTCAGCTGCAGAGAGACTCAGATTACTCTCAGAAAACAGGAAACAACAACATCAAGTTCCTTAACTTATCCTAAAGAAGTAAATGCTCATAGTGGATGCAGGATTATGACACCAGACGTCTTTGCCTGATTCCCTTTAGGGTGGTGCAGGAATGAGTCAGCATTTTAGCGTCATCGTCTCTCGGTTAGATGCCTTATATTAAATGGGCCCTATTCTGCTTTTTGGGTTTTCCCTTTCCTGTGGTGTGTATATAGGTTTTAGTGCATGTAAATGTTCTGCAAATGCTAAAAATCCCCCCCCCTCCCCACCTGCCTAAAATGCCTCCATTGGAGTCCTTTTTTTACTTCCAGAACACGGTGACATCACTAAGTAACACCCTTCTATTGGCTAGCGTTCCAACACATTGTAGGTGATAGGCTAAGGGGGTGGGACATGCTGTGTCTCCAATCACAACAGAGCCGACCAGCTGACCAATCAGAGCAGACTGGGCTCTGGTTTCAGACAGAGGGTGAAAAGAGGTGCTGCAGCACAGGCAGTATGAGAAACATAAAGAGCTTTCTGAACATTACAGCATGGAGACATGTCCCAGGAGAGACACTACATACTTTTAAATGAAGAGTTTGATTACGACCTGCATTGAAAGGGAATTACTGTTGGTAAGTATAAAACAGAGGTTGGTGATGGACGCTCTTACAGCAGCCGGTCTTTGTCCGCCAGTCCGTCACATTGTGATCACTCTTCAGGCTGCAGGCTTCAGTGTACGTCTGCAGGAACTGGCAGTTGACTCCATCCAGCACTGGGTATTTGCACAGCATGTTGGTACAGGCTTTGATGTAGGGCGCCGGGTCGATGAGACTGTGACAGGAAGTGAACGGCGCCTCCTTCAGGAGATTACACCTGTTGTGGGAGAAGCAGGAAAGGTGGGGTTGAAAAGTGGTGGAAACACAAGGGCTCAGATTTACAAATATCTATATTTATTAGGATGGATTTGAGTAATAGGTACGAGATAGATCATTATGGCAGATCTAGAAAAACTGCATAACTGCATCGTTGTGTTCAGGTGTCTCTGCTCACCGATCAGTCATTATGATGCAGTCGATCTGGCTGTCAGCGGGTTCACTGACCAGTGTCCCACAGCTAGGGGGCGACAGACAAACATCAGAAGACAAAAGGGACGGTAGCGATGGTATGTTGAGAAGAAGCAATCAGTGAATTTTCAGGTGTGGTCTCTTACCTGCTGGGGCTGAACTCAGAGACCTTCATGCTACTCAGAGAGCTGCTTGAGTTCACACATAAACCCTGCGTCGGGGGCGTTCCTGCGTCCAGAAAAAGTATGTTAGTACCTCCACACCCGTCCCTATGATCCCGGGTTGAATCAGGAGGACATATATATTTGTCTCTCATATTCAAACACTTTTTCCTGCACCTGTCACAAGGATCTGTGCGGTGGTGCCGTCGAACACGATGGAGGCAGCGCCGTTGGTGGTGGACACTTCGGCGGTGACTCCGTCCACGTCCTTTGAGAGCTTCACGCCCTGCACGGTCATCGGGATGGAGCTCAGAGTCAGCGTCGTGCCGTCCTGCTGCAGAATCAGACAGAGTTGAACATTTTGTAAAGTTGAGTTTGATCCTGTGCTTATCAAACGTCTCAGAATCACAACAATGAATCCCTTTAACATTTTAGTAAGGGCGAGAAACACTTTGGAGACCTCGTTCACGTCTTTGTTGTTGTTTTGCATCGTTTTATTGGTTCTTTGTGGTAGTTTGAATCTTTGTTGTGCTTCTTCCCATCTCTCTTTTGTTTGTTTGGTATATGTTGGTTGTGTGGCACCTCTTTGTATTTTATTTAAATCTCTTTGTGGTCGATTTGCATCATTTTGCATTGTTTTTTAGATATTGTATCTTAATCTTTGTTGTTTTTGTGTGGTTGTTTTACGGCTAGTGAGTCATTGTTGTTGTTGTGGGCCTGTATGTGTTTGTTTTACGTCTCATTGTGGATGTTTTAGGTATATTTTGGGTTGTTTATCTCATTGTATGCTGATGACACACAGTTGTTCCTGTCTTAAATAAACATAACTCTTTCAGTCTACACCCCTTCAACACTTTGGTCACGTTATTCCATTATTCTCCAAAGTTGGTCACAGACTTTTAAAGGTTTGAGCATTGGAGTCACCTTTTGTAGGTAACTTACTTGTACTGTCCCACTTTGTCCGAGGTTAAAGTTAACGCCGCTGACACGCAGAATCACTTGGTCTAAGAAACTGACGTCTTTGCGGCGGCGCTCCTTGAAGATGGCCGTCAGCTCGAGGCCAGAACCGGATATCAGAGTGTACGCACAGCGATCCGGGATAAATTCAGTCTTGCCGCTGAAATCGATAACAGACGGGCCAGACACAGTGCAGAGAGTCGGGGACCCATCTGAAAACAAGCAGGGAGAGCTGCAGATGTTCGGCAAGATAAATACAGTTGTGATTTTATGCCCAAAAGTAATGTGTTTTTTCTTAATAAAGAGATTCATTTTGACATTAAGATTCCAATATTTGTCTTTTATATTTTCAAAGGAGATTTATGGTATGAAGATTTTGAATTGTATATCTAAAAATGTCAAAACCAGATTATGATTAAACTCGAAATATTGTAGGTGGAGTTGGATTAAGTCAGGTGTGTTTACCTGTCAGCTGACTGAGTGCAGCCAGATAGAGTAGCAGGTGGATCATGTTGGTGGGGGTCAGCTGGGGGAGGCACAGACTTGTCAGATTCATGCTAACATCATGCTAACTTTGTACCATCATCATTTTAAAGTCATGCTAAACTCTTGCTCATGCGAAAGTAATGCTAATGTCCTGCTAACATCAAGCTAACATCATGCATGAAAATGTCAGGCTAAAGTCATGATAACAACATGCTAAAGTAGATCTAACCATGTGCTTTAGTCATGCTAATGTCCTGCTAACATCATGCTAATGTCCTGCTAACATCATGCTAATGTCCTGCTAACATCATGCTGAAGTTATGCTAACATCATGCTGAAGTTATGCTAACATCATGCTAATGTCCTGATAACATCATACTGAAGTTATGCTAACATCATGCTGAAGTTATGCTATCATCATGCTAAAGTTATGCTAACATCATGCTAATGTCCTGCTAACATCATGCTGAAGTTATGCTAACATCATGCTGAAGTTATGCTAACATCATGCTGAAATTATGCTAACATCATGCTGAGGTTATGCTAACATCATGCTGAAGTTATGCTAACCATCATGCTGTAGTTATGCTAACATCATGCTGAAATTATGCTAACTCCTTACTGATGGCTTATGCTAACATCATGCCTGAGGTTATGCTAACATCATGCTGTAGTTATGCTAACATCATGCTGAAGTTATCTAACAATCATGCTGAAGTTATGCTAACAATCATGCTGCATTTATGCTGTAACATCATGCTGAGGTTATACTAAACATCATGCATGAACGTCATGACTACATCATGCTGAGATTTATGCTATCACATCATGCGAATTTAACTAAACAGCTGAATTTATGTAACATCAAGCTGAGTTATGCTAAACTCATTGTCTGATAGTTTCAAATCGGAAACAATCATTAATTATTCAATGTACTCTTCAACAAGCTGAGTTACTCTAAATATTAATTATGTGACAGCATGTTTCCCTTATTTATGATGTTTGATCAGTGTGGGTATAGTTGACTTTGGAAGTAGTTAATTATCTCTTATTAACTATTAATTTTATTAAAGTAATCAGTTACGTATTTACAAAGCGTTACCGTATTTAAAAAGTAACGCTTAAGGTACTCCTGCGTTACGAAAATCTCAATCTAGAGCTTAAACGAGAGACGAGTCGACGAGCATACTTAAAATTCAACCGAGACGTCCGACAAGAGAACTAAACAGCTCAACCAAATTTGACTTTTCAAAAGAATAAACACTAACGTCAGTTTTATATGACCTTTTAGTTTAAATCACGGAAACAATCGAGTTAATCTTTCAAAATGTACTCTTACTGAAGCAAGCCTGAGTAATACATCTAAACAGTGGCGGTGCGTCAATAGTGGGCGCTTGGGCGCCGCCCACCCTGACTTTTTGAGTTAAAAAACGTTATATATACAACATAATTGAAATAAGAAATGTACCGTGTTTATGGGTTAAATGTGTATGGGAGACCACTGTCAAGAACCGCTAAAATGTGTCCGGACATAATATATTGCCATTCGCCTTTTCTGAGAATAGGCAGGTCGGCTACCGTCCGTGGGCGCCGATAACATGGGAGTCTATAGGAGAGCTTATACTTTTCTCAGTCATTTGAGCAAGGATAGCTTTTCATTGGAGGATGAAACTTAGATCTGTGGGCGCAAATCTTTGCGCCCACAGCCAATGGCATTGTTTCTTAGTTCAATGTGACATTCTTAGATACGCGATTGGACTATTTCGGCGAATCAGCATCGTTATCATTCCCTAACCACAAGCGTAAAGAGCAGCACCGTAGCTAGCTGAAACTTAGATTGAGTGAATATGGCGACATCGATGGCTGAGAACTCCGTGCAAGCTCTACTTAAAACACCGTTTCATCGACTATCAGATGTCGAAAAGAAGAAATTGAAAGACTTGGGACCCGAGCGTCCGGATTTAAACATTCAACAGACGACCACTGATCGCGGGAGAACCTACACTCGGACTTTCTCCTCAAACTTGTATGCTAAGCGGAATTGGTTAGCTGGTTGTACAGTGAGCAATGCCCTTTTTTGTTTCCCTTGTCTGTTATTTCAAAGTCCTGGGACTGAAACACTTTGGACTACAACCGGGATGAAGGATCTAAAGCACTTCACACAAAAATGTAAGAAGCACGAATGTGGCCGCAGCCACCTAACCAACTGTCTTAAGCTAAACCTCTAAAAAAGTGCTATTTAAACCGTGCCGCCCAACTGCGCCCCCCCCCAAAAAAATGTTCACCAGCCGCCACTGTGTCTGACAAAAAGCAGGCTGCAGTCGGGATAACTAAGTTACTGATTACCGAACGCACGAAACTAACGCGTTACGTTACTCGTTACTCGATAAAAGTAATTAGAGTACTCTAACCCACAACACTGTTCCTGACAATACTTACTTTTTAGGAGAAACCGTTTCAATGCTGAACTGTGAGGAGAGACGATGAGTGGACGCCTCTGAGTACACCAAGTGATGTTCTGTCTCTTGAGTTTTACACAAAAAACTCTCCTGATGTCCCCACCCACCCACCCACACACACACACACACACACACACACACACACACACTGTTCTCACAAATTCCTGTCAAGGTGTTCTGTCCACAAACTGGTTCAGTCTGATGTTTAGTTCAACCGACAAGAAGATATTCAGTATGCAAATAATGTCAGTGACAACTTCTGCTCACCATTTCAAAATGATCACTTTTTTCCTAAAAATCCTGACTTTTCTTCAAATTTTGACTTTTAAAAATGTCCCACTATTTTCTCATTATTCTAACTCCTTCTTCATGTGGCCGTCTTTTAAAAATTCACACTTTTTGTCTCTCAATTTCTCATGTATGTGTATATATACAGTATCTGTATATAAATAGGTGGGGGTACAGGTGTGTATATGGGTTATATATTGGATCAGAATAATATCTCTGATATGTTTTATAATGATTGATCATTAAAGTGTTCTCAGAGCTGGTAAAGGTGCAGCTAGTTTGAATGGCTTTGTATACTGCAGGGTAGCTGCTGGATTTACTGCAGGTGAACTAAAGTCTGATTTAAGGGAGATTATATTTACCATCATTCATCCTAATCTGCCTAGCAACTAAAGGGATTAAATACATGTAGTGAAGTAGAAGTACACCATTTACCTCTGGGTTGTAGTGGAGTAGAGTAAACAGTAGCATAACATGGAAATACTCAAGTTAAGTACAAGCACCTCGACATTTTACAAGTACGGTACTTGTAAAATTCACTTACAAAGAGACACAAACTTGAAAAAATGACCACAAGGAGGAGCCAATCACTAACAATAAACATAGATCACCACAAACAAACACAAAACCACTACAAATGAGATGCTAAATAACGCCCCCCCAAAAAACACAAACTTAATACAAAGGTACACAAAGCTGCCAAAAATAGATGCTGAACAAACACATTTACAATACAGTAAAAATGTCAATCCTGAATAATATATTGATATAACATATACAATAAAGATGAAACAAATAAACCATATAAGCCATATCATTCTTATAAACATTATATTTACGTATATATACACACACACACACACACACACACACACACACACACACACACACACACACACACATATATATAACATGTAAAATGATCACAATAAAGATCTGATGAACGAAAAGAAATACAAATTAAAAAGCAGAAAAATAAACAAAGAATGAGTACAAATACAGATGTAATCAAACACTATTTCACAATCCATATAAGTCCTATCCTAAATAAACAGAGTCTTTGTTTACTAAATGCTTTCCTGAATTCATCCCCACAGACATCTGATGAACAGCCTGACGCAAAAAAAAAATCCCGTCGAGACCAGGAAGTGACGTCACGGCCCTCCGTCAGATTGTGTTGATGTTTTGCGGACTGGACGAACGGCTGGAGAAACGGGAAGATGTTTTTGTTCCTCTAAACCATCGAAAAGAAGCCGAGTCGCCGGTCCTCTCGTCGGTTCCGGTTTTATAAGAACCTTAAGTCGGTGATTCGATCCGAACAGCCGGGCCGGAGGGCGTACACACCGAAGCATTTGATCCAGAAAGGGAGGACTCGTCGCCCTCTGACCCCCCCCCCCTCACATATACACACACACACACATACACACACACACACACACACATACAAACACACACACCATGACGATTCTCCCGAAGAAGAAGCCCAGTTCTGGGGTCGGTGTCTCGGATGATGACAGTAGGACCGGTTCGGACCCTCACCCCGGTCGGTCTGGAGCCAGACAGAGAGCTTCTCCTCCGCCCTGGTCCTACCCGCCCGCTCCGCCCTCAGACCGGCGGGGCATCGAGGCGAGCTCCCGGCCGCAGCAGGCCTCTCCTCCGCCTGTCGGCTCCGTGTCTCCTGGAGGACCGACAGACAGCCCCATGGTACCTGGATCGCTGGTGGTGTCGTCTGGCGGTTCCGGAGGCAGCTGCTGTTCGGGGCCCGGGCTCAGTAAGAGGAGAAGGCAGACACAAGGCAGCTGCTCCGCCGGGGTGGTGGCGGCTCTGGCCGGAGGAGGCCAGCCTGGGGTGACCGGACCCGGGGGGGGAACCAGTGGCCAGGAGACGGAGGAAGGAGCCGGGAACAACAGCGAGGACGAGTACGAGAACGCGGCCCGGCTGCAGTCAATGGACCCGGCGACGGTGGAGCAGGTAGGGAGCTAACGGTTGATTAGCACAAAGCTAAAGCCTGTGCTAAGCTAATGTTGCTAAACAGCTGGTATATAAACAAGGATCACATGAAACCGTAAACTGCTGTATTAGCTTTCAGGATTCATAACTACAGCTTTCTTTTTCGGTACCTTTCATAATATAGAATGCAGCTAACGTGTCTCTACAGTTTGGTTATTTGGAACAAAAGCCAATTATAAAACAACAACATAGAAAAAAGTGAATAATTAGGCTAATAAAGGCATGAAATTGATCACGTTATTAGTGTGACAGCTCTCATTCAAAACTCAATAATCCTGAAAGTCAAAAGAGTGAAAAAATAAAATAGACTTTTGCAATTACACAACAAAGTTATTTAAATCGGTTAAAATAATCACTTTTATTGGCTAATTATGTAAACATACCTCACATGGAACAGTTGTATTGTCCTTCAGGATTCTTTAGTATAACCTTTTTTATCTGGCACCTTTCATTATGTAGATGCAGCTCTAATTTCTCCACAGTATGGCAGTTTAGATAAAAGCCAATTAAAACAGCAACACAGGAAAGTGAATAAAAACAAAGATAGTAATGCTATATCAACTCAACCCTGTCTGATTTAGTACATCTTCTTTTGCCTTGTTTTTAAATGTAAAGAGCTTGCGTAACGTGCCTATTGTATCAAGGTGTTGTTAAATGGATCAATGTGACCCTCCTCATTCAAAACTCACGGGCAAATGACACTCAAAAGGTGCAAATTAAATAGGTTTTATTGGCCAATTATGTAAACAAGGATCACATGAAACCGTATGGCAATTTGAAACAAAAGCCAATTAAATAAACATAGAAAAAGGTAAATAAAAACAAAGAGAAGTAATATCCTTTATCAACGTAACGCTGTCTGATTAAGTACGTCTTCATTTACCTTTTTAAAACGTCAACAGCTTGCATAACGTGCCTATTGTAGCTGCAGGGTATTTTGAAATGTTAATTAATGTGATAGTCCTTATTCAAAACTCACAAACATAATACTGAATGTCAAAAGAGTCAAACAATTAATAAGTGGAAGAATTTCACTCCATAGTATGATTTAAATACGTAAAATAATCACTTTTTTGGCCAATTGTGTAAACAAACATCCCATATATTTGCATTGCTCTCCATGTGTTAAAACACGGCAGCGAGACAAATACAGGGAACCATTAGACAGTACTGTGTATGTGTGAACATAGCTTTACAAGTCTGTATAAAAAGGACCAAGATTAACATAAATACATAAACTAAATACATACATAGTGAGTAAACATGTACATACAGCTCTGGGAAAACATGTAGAAAGCACTCCAAATGTTTCTTAAATCTTTCTCTCTACATGTGTGTCAGTTATTCCAGTGTCTGTTGAATTCCAAAGAAATGTTGTCAATAGTTTATAGAATACAATATAAAATAATTCAACTCAAAGACATACCTATCTCAACATCCGGGGCTGTATATGTCTACATTTAGATTCATATTGACAGCCACAGATAATCTGTACGATTCAAGAGCAAAGTAGTGCCAAAGAAAGTGTTGGATTGTAATCTAAATGCCAGCTGTTTTGGTTCTGTCGGGATATTGATCGTGTCAGACGGGTTTTACAGTTTCTGGTTGTTCGATATGTGTGCCTGTAGTGCCTAACACAGGGGGGGGGGGGTAATGATTTTTGATTCAACTGGGGCTGTTAATCATCCACTATGAATATTGCTTTTTAATCTAAATCATATTATATACCAAGCTATAGAGCGCCACAGGGATGACGTGTTTTTTAGGCCGACCCAGAAGTAAGCTGCGCTTGGGTTCCCTCGACAAAAAAAGCGATGTAATTTCTCCGTAGGCTTTATATACAAAATAAGATCTGTGGAAAACGAACCTGTTTGATAAATGCATGTTTTGTTCTCCACATGTCTACCCTACTATAATAATTTTCAAAGCATAAATCTAATCGCCAGAAGCAAAGTGCTAACGTTATGCTATAAACGAACTACAGAGGAGTACAGCGGGGTCGCACGACTTCAACGTCACGCCAACTTAAGATCCTTTCAACTGACTTTCGTGCGCTGGCATATTTTAACAAAGCTTTTCCTTTTAGCCACACGGAGTTTAACTAGAAGTACTTCAAGCAGAACAGGGGCAAACAAACTTAGCGGGGGTGTTTACGTGTTCGGCGCAATGACGTACAAAGTGCTCGACAGCTTCTGTAGTCCTATTCAGCCACTTGTTAACAACCATCGTTTTTCAGACATGTAAACTCTTCAAAAATCAGTGTGTGTGTGTGGGGGGGGGGGTCACTGCTGATGTATTTAATGTCGTAGAACAAAACGTGATCCTTCTGTTAAATTTGTGTTGACCACAGACCTTATTTCAAGCTATTTTCCGGAACCGGAAGTTGTAAAATGCTAACTCACGTCCGGGATTTAGGACTCATTCCTGCGGCACTCTACTGAGATACACAATTACTCTGAGTGTTGTTTAAATGGTCAGCTTATATGAACTTAGATCAAATGTAATCAAACCAGTTAAACCAAACTATGGTCTTTTTGTGGATTTGTGTAAACATGATCCTTTTATTTTGAAAAGGTACATTTATTTATCTATAACTTCCCTGCATCGGTTGTTTTTGCTCAAGTTATTATCATACGAGAAAATACTCAGAGAGCCTTGAAGCATTTCATCAAAACATAATTGGAAATCAGAAACTCATGTTGAGATTATGTGATGGGTTAGCGTTAGTTTTGAAGTGTGTATCCATGCATACATCCATCCTCAGCATTAATAACTTGATACAAAACATTCAGATGATCCGAACAGATTTAGCGTGGTGTTCTGAATATCTGCTATATGTCTCATTTAGTAAGATCGATGAATACGTTGTAGAGCGACTGTGAGATACAAACCCTGTCCACATACGATCTGATTTTCTGATCAGCTGTGCTCGTGCCTTCGCCTCAAAAATAGTTCAGACAAATGTTGAACCACTTTCATTAACCTGCAGCTGCTTTGATAATTGATTATATGGCTGACAGGAGGACAGGAGACATGGGGAAATGTGGGACTTGTAGGTGTCCACGTAGAGATGATCACGTTTAAATGACTGATATATGAATAAATAATTAAATACACCTGGGCTTCGCTCTCTGTCACTAGAATATAAAAAGTAATATATAAATTTATGTAAGATGGACATTTTTTGTATAATGTTGAAGATATAGTATATTGTCATTCAGCCCAGCCCTATTCACCATTATATCAGTGTTGTTTCCAGCAGTTTGAACCCGGAGATGTTGAATACCTCAAAGTGTTATGTTCGAAATGTATTGTGTAGATCCCAGGCACAGAGAAACTGCTGGATGCTAATTTGCATATGTCTGGCAATTTGCACAATTAGCATAATTAGCTGATGCGAAATTGCTTTGCTGATTTGGAAAGTTTTGGAGTGGGTTTTTGAGGTATATTGAAGATGCTGAAGTGATATACGACAATTTCAGGATCAGAAATGGAAGTTTCAACCGGGAAACAGACACATTAGTCCTCTATATTCGGCTTCATTTATTTACTGTCGAACATAGACGCTTTTCATGGAAAAATAATACAAAATCAATGAAATCAGGTTCCTAGATGTAATAAAATAATATAAATCAAATGTATATTTTCACAAATGCATTCCATCTAGTCAACTAAAATCAGACTGATTGGATTCATGCATTTGGTCCTCTTGATTCAAATCTGTTTAATGTTTTGGTGTCGGACCTTGGTGGGGAAATGGCAGCTTTTCCATAACATGTGTGTGTGTTTGTTCAGCAGGAGCACTGGTTTGAAAAATCTCTGGGGGAAAAGAAGGGCTTCGTCATCAAGAAGATGAAGGAGGACGGAGCGTGTCTGTTCCGAGCTGTCGGTGAGTCTCTCTCACACACACACACACACACACACACACTTTGTTTCACTCAGGTGTGTGTCGGCAGTTCCTCTGGTCACCAGCAGGGGTCAGTGTAACACCAGGTGCTGCTGTGTGCTGATTGGGTAATGACGTGTTTCTTCTGATTGATATGAATAAGGAGGACTGTGTCAGACTGAATCCATAGATATATTTAGCTTTTGGTTTATTCAACAGAGTCTCTGCTCTTTTTGTCTTCTGGACATGTTACAAAGCCACTCTTGATTACAAAAAACAAGGTTGTATTTAGAAACCTTCAGAGAAATACTCTTACTGTCTGCATACCTCATGCCTTTCTATGTCTTTCTATAACCTGGATGGTTTTCCTGTTGTTAATTTAGTCAGCCATTGTTTTTTGAGATGTCCTTGTTACTTTTTATAAATGTATATACTGTATCTAGTAGTTTTTATTTTTAGTTGACTTTGAGTAAGCATTTTGGGCTTATTTTAGATAAGATGTTTGATTACATTTGTTTTACTCATCAAACCATATTCAACATGTTGCTCAATCTTACCTTTCAGTTTCCTTTTTTCAATATTGTTGATATTGTCACAGTTAGTATTCAATAACATTGGTGATGGTTCCTTATCGTGAAATCTCTGGAAAAACATCTTGAGTCATAGTTTTTAATCAGGAAGGGTCTATAATTGGATTCTCCAGTAAACTACAGAGCATGTCAACACACCGTGCTGCTGCTCTGCACCGACAACAGGGGGCACTGCAATACTGTGTGTGTGTGTGTGTGTGTGTGTGTGTGTGTGTGTGTGTGTGTGTGTGTGTGTGTGTGTGTGTGTGTGTGTGTGTGTGTGTGTGTGTGTGTGTGTGTGTGTGTGTGTGTGTGTGTGTGTGTGTGGTTTTACACCTGAGTTTCCTCCACTTCTCACCTCCTTTTCTTTTTCCTCTCCTTGTTTCCTCCCTTTACTCTTATGTCATCTCCTTTCCTTGTCTCCTGACTTCACCTGAGTCCTTGTTCTGTGGCATGCAATCGTGTGTGTGTGTGTGTGTGTTGGGACTGACAGGTGGACATTAGCGTCTTTAAGTCTCGCCTCCACTGACGAGAAAAAGCCTGTCCAACTATTTATTTAGTTGACCTTTTTCTCTGAGTCGGTTCCTCTCACAGTTTCAGAGACCGGTTTCTCTGCTCCGAGTCCCATTTCACAGAAATCACACACACACACACACCCATCTGCCCATCTGTGTGTGGTTTTACAGCCGAGTTTCCTCCACATCTCGCCTCCTTTTCTTTTTCTTGCCTTGTTTCCCTTTCTTTTCTCCTCTCCTCATTTCCTCTCCTTGTTTCCTCCCTTTACTCCTATGTCATCTCCTTTCCTTGTCTCCTGACTTCACCTGAGTCCTTGTTCTGTGGCATGCGATCACATCTGGGTGTGTTTCCTGTCGTCTGGTCACATTTCTGCTGTGGGATGAAACCAGTCTGAGCTGTCAATCATCCCTCTGAGTGACAGCGTGACAGACCATAACTCAGGTGTTAATTAAAGTTAATTGAAGCCCCCTTTGTTCACTGTTCCTTTTGCCTTGATGACCGCCTCGCTGCACATTATCGCCCTGAGGCAACGCTCAGTGTCTGTGCATGAGAGCAGCGCTGCATCACTTCCTGCTAAACCGACGGCTCGCCCACTTTTCCCAGTGAAAACAAAGAATTGGCACCAAGAGGAAGAAATGGTTTGATCACGCGTACAGCTGCTGTGTCTTGTTTTCAACGTTAAAAACCAAAACAGATCCAAAGTTAGGATTTTCTGTACTTTAACTTAGGAAAAGGGCCGCTTCAGGACACTTACAGATAGTACAACTATCATACTTTCTTCCTCTTTTGCTTCATTCTGTTTGTATTTTATTCTTATTTGTTATATTTTAACTCCTGTCTGATAAGGACATCCCAGTTTTAGTGTTAGCATGCTGCCTGCAGGACATCAATCCCTTATTTCCTTTAATTTCACCGCCATGACGCCACTCATTGTTTTCCAAAGACACTGTGCAAGTACTTGTCTGATAAAAAATGCACGGTATTTAAAACAAAACCCCAACACATGATGTCTAAAACAGGAACTGTTGACACTTCCATGAACCATGAGAGGGGAAATTAATATTTGTTGGTGTAAAACACACTTCAACCTTGTAACATAGACCTCAAAATGTGTGTTTGTGCCTTTCAAATTACTGGAAGACGCAGAATTGAATACCCAGTTGTTGGCTCTCATTTAAAGGATGATAAAGTTGACGGGATTACACTCAGCTGATTGAAACTGTCCGATCGGACTCCTCGGGTGGAATCATAACCATTAAATCCTCCGTTAATCCGCTGATACACACCGATAGTTATTTTCTACATTATTGGGTCATTAAGACAATGAAATTTGAGAAAAATGCTTAAGAAAATATCCATCGCAGTTTCCCAATTCCTCCGTCTTTTAACTTCCTGAGCGTTTGGCCCTCAGAAACTTTTGTAACGGTTTTTATTTTCTTTTAAAGCAACCTTTGAAACTCTTTCCCCCCGGTAAACACAAAACGTTGAGGTCACAGCTGACCGTAACAAATAAAAGTCCTGAGTGTTGACTTAGTGATTTGTGATTTTGTCACAGGTCAAACTGTAGGGTCACCTGAGAACCTGCCCAGAATATCACACACACACACACACACACACACACACACACACACACACACACACACACACACACACACACACACACACACAATCACTCGCATCCTAAATGCATACAAAAATATCCTCGTCAACTGCCGGGTTAATTTAGCCTGGGAAAAAAACATGAACCTTTTGACTGTCACACACTCACACACTCACACACACTGAGCTGTGCGGTGGCGGCTTTGGTTGCGTCAGTGATTACATACACAGATAAACTTCTAAAGAAAGCGGAAACATGAGGTCACAAAAAGTTAATAATGATAAATTACAAAGCCAGTGAATGTAAGCGTACTAAAGTAGAGTTTTTAAAGTGCTTGTTTCTGATTCGATTTCATTACCACGGTACATCGAAACATCTTTATTTCTCGTTGTCTTTATTTTCTCCACTTCCCAGCATTACAGTACCCAGAATGCTTTGCAGGTTGCAGGCTTGGTGGTCAGGGTGCTGTTACAGGCTGTGGGCTTCAGAGAAAACCGTTATCATCATCAGTAATAAGAAACAGGATGGTCGCAGTTCCCTCTTGCTATGCCTCGCCCCTTTCTTAGAATTCTGTCCAGGCCGACCAATCGGAGCGCTGGCTGTGGTTTCCTGTGTTTATCAGTGTGTTTGTGGTTTATTATTAATTTTGCAGAAGTCTATCTGTGGTTTTCGTCAACACATGCAAATGTAAAACATTTCCTACCCTTTTTTTTATTTTCATTGTGTCTTATCTGGGTTCCTCTCCTTGTTTCCTTTCCTTTTCCCCTTCATTCAACCCCTTTCTTTTTTTCTTGACAGAGGGGTTTTCTCACCTCCTTCTCTTTCAACTCATTTCCTATTCTGTTTCCTCTCATTTTCCCTCTCCTGTCTCGCTTCCTTTCGTTTCGTTTCTCGTGTCATTTCCAGGTTTCCTCTCTTAATCTCATTGTCTTTTCCTTTGTCTCCCCTCCTTGTTCCCTCTCGTTTCTCATCTCATTTGCTTCTCTCCTTAATTCCGATCTTCCTATTTTGTGTCCTCTCCTTTTCCCTCTCATTTCCTCTCTTTCCCTATCCTCCTCACTTTGTCTTCTTTGTGTGTCACCTTATTTCATGTCTTTCTCCTTCCTTTTCTCCTCTACTTGTTATCTCTTTGTTCTCCTCTTTACTCATCTCCTTTTCTTCTGTCCTTGTGTCCTCTCATTTAGTTTCCTCTCTTTACTCATCTCCTTGTTATTTTTCATTCTACTTTTTTCCTTTTTGTCTTCCTCTTTTATCTTCTCTTCTTGTTTACTTTTTAGTCTCCTCCTTTTTCTCAGTTCCTTTTCTCCTTTACTTGTTTCTGCTGAGTTCTCCTCCCTGTTTCCCTCTCCTCTTCTCCTGTCTTTTTTTAATCTCCTTGCCTCCTGTACACTACTTGTTTCCTCCTCTTGTCACTCATTTGCTATCTTGTCTCCTTGTCTCCTTGTCTCCTTTGCCATTTCTCTTGTCTTCCTGTCTTTCTCCGCTCTCTTTCTTCCTCACCTCTTCATGACTCCTTTCTGCATCAGTGGAAATGTAAAGTGTGTGTGATGAACTTAATGACTCACACACACTCTGCAGGGTTTTTCCCTCAGTTTATTTCTGAAAAACACCTGCAGTCTTCAATATTTCCCGAGTATTTGCATCAAAAAGCCCCAGTGACTTCAGGGCTCACAGTAAATATAGACCAGATTAAATAGATAGGTATCCAGATATGGCACACGTATGCACAAAAAGGATGCACCTATCTCTGTATTCATGAAACTCATCATTAACACACTTTTTTTATACATAGTAACTTTAGATTTTATGCACTCTTTCCTGCAGCAGCTTTTTTTTAGATCCAGCTTGATTTAAAAAAAAGGCATACATATTTCCTTCCTCAAATATTCGATAAGAAGTGGAACTAAAATATTCCTAATTAACTTAAGTATGGACCCGTTGACTGACACACACACACACACACACACACACACACACACACACACACACACACACACACACACACACACACACACACACGATTGCTTTGAGAGATTCCTTCTGTTTCTGACACCTGCTGCTGCTCAACCATATGCGTTAGTTTTGATATAAGTGTGTGTTTTCGCTTTCTGGGTTTGAGTGTCCGAGTGTCGTCCATCAGTCAGCAGCTTTCACAACCTCACACTGAATCTGACACACACACACACACACCAACAAACACACTCTGCTGATGATGAGAAAGAGGAAGTTGTCGGGGAGGTTCTGAGAATCTCTGTGGCGACAGATCATGTGACTTGCTGGAAATCAAACCAGAGCGACACTCATTTGCATACCCCAAGGTGTGTGTGTGTGTGTGTGTGTGTGTGTGTGTGTGTGTGTGTGTGTGTGTGTGTGTGTGTGTGTGTGTGTGTGTGTGTGTGTGTGTGTGTGTGTGTGTGTGTGTGTGTGTGTGTGTGTGTGTGTGTGTGTGTGTGTGTGTGTGTGTGTGTGTGTGTGTGTGTGTGTGTGACCATTCTTGCTTAAATCAACTGGTCTTGAGGAAGGTGTCCGTGCGACCTAAGCGTCTTCTGACTACTCATTGAGGACAAAGATAAACACTCAGCATTAATAGCCATATAGAATACAGAGAGATGGTAAACAGGGCAAAGACCTTATTTCTTATTATTGTCTGCAAATGTTTTCTTATTGTCCAAATTAGAAATGTAAACATGCACATCATATTGTCTTCCCTCAGAAATCTCATTAGTCCATAAAGTGATGGACTCAGCTGCTGCTACTTTCCATCGTGCTTCCCTAGAAACATACAGGACAAAATGACAAGCATTTCAGTTTGGATATACTTCCCAAATAAAGCATTTTCCCTGACTAAAACATCCCGTTAAAGTCAGCGTTTTAGACAATATAGAAAACAGGCAGGTGCACATATGACCATGTGTCTGTGTCTCCCAAATCGAATCTATCTATAGGCAACACATGCACGCTGTACCACTATTATTCTGGATCTGTTTTACTGGTGAAGACTTTGTTTGTTAAACTAATGAAGAGAACATGTCCCTCTCTGTGTTTCAGCTGATCAGGTGTATGGAGATCAGGACATGCATGAAGTGGTCAGGAAACACTGTATGGACTACCTGGTGAGTCCCTCTCAACTCTTATTACTCTCATTTGTTCCTCCTGTCTGGGTCTTAACAAAGTTGCTTTTCCTTCCAGATGAAGAACGCAGACTATTTCTCCAACTACGTGACGGAGGATTTCACCACATACATCAACAGGAAGAGGAAAAACAACTGCCACGGCAACCACATCGAGATGCAGGCGATGGCGGAGATGTACAACAGACCGGTGGAGGTTTATCAGGACGGCACAGGTGAGTCAATCAATCGAGTTCACTTTGAGACACGGGAACCAAAAGTGCTGAAATGCTAATTTCATCTTTTCAGGATTCGTTCCTGCTCCACTCTTTTAATTCGGCTGTCCGATCGTTACTGGGGCTTTAAATTAAACAACAAAGGAAAACACGAACTCTAGATCTGTCGGCAGCCAATTATGTCTCGCCAAACTAAACCCCGCCCCTCTTTCTGCCACAGAGCCAATCAACACGTTCCACGGTATCCACCAGAACAACGACGAGCCAATCAGAGTCAGCTACCATCGCAACATCCACTACAACTCTGTAGTGAACCCCAACAAGGCCACCATCGGGGTCGGGCTGGGCCTGCCCGCCTTCAAACCCGGGGTACCAAAACCTGACACTTTTAAAAACCACAAAACTGTGAGGATCTCCGCAGGGGTGGACGGGGGGGTGGGAGGTTAAAGGGACGGGTGCATGCGAGTGTTTTAACAGGAAGTCCTTCGTTCTTGTTTGGCTGCTGAATGGAGGAAGACTGATTGGGAAAAACTGAATGAAATGTGTTTTTCACAATGACTGTTTTTGAATCCACTTTGCTTTGTTTACTGAGTTGAACACTGATAGGTGTCTTTACATTCATTGGTACACTGCAAACAGGATTTAGATAATTCAGCATGCTTTGAATTGTGCCAATTTGTCATTATGTTAACAAACACAACTCATTTCTGCTGTTCTCGTCCCCAAAGCATCATGGGAACTGTAGTTTATAAGTTAGTACAGTGCCTGGAGTTGCAGTAATTCAAACTGTTTATATTAACCACTTGTTAGCAAGGACAGGTGTGTGTGTGTGTGTATGTGTGTTCGTGTATTAACTGACAGAGGAATCCCCCCCTCTCTCCTCCGCCTCCCTCCGCCCTCCCTCTCCTCAGTACGCCGAGCAGACGCTGATGAAGTCGGCCATCAAGACGTCGGAGGAGTCGTGGATCGAGCAGCAGATGCTGGAGGACAAGAAGCGAGCGACGGACTGGGAGGCGACCAACGAGGCCATTGAGGAGCAGGTCGCCCGCGAGTCCTACCTGCAGTGGCTGCAGGACCAGGAGAAACAGGCCCGACAGGTAGGCATGCTGGAGGGAGAGCAGGGTCACTGAACTGGTTGTACCGGATGTGTAGAGCGTTATCTGAGCAGTAAACTGAACGCTGCCTGCAGGGCTGTAGTGGAATAATAACTTCAAAACAAGGAAGCGTTCAGCAGAGGGGCTAACCAAGAATGACTCATTCCTCCCCCCTCTATAAGTCGGTATTCATCTGTTAACAGAGAGTGAATATTTTCTCCCTTTTCAGCCCCGGAAGGCGACGGCCACCTGCAGCTCGGCGACGGCGGCCGCCTCCAGCGGACCGGACGACTGGAGTGGCCGGTCGCCGCGGCAACGCGACTCCGACCCCTCCCACTCCCACTCTCACGCCGACCTCCCTACGCCCCCTACGTCGACCAACAACAAGCCCCCCTCTCCCGCCGGGGCCGCCCTCATCCTGAGCAAACCCCCCTCCCCCTGCGCGCCAGGTAACACACACGTGTTTTTATTTATGCCTTTGTGAGGACCATTGACACAACACGACCCTGAAAGTATTGCTGCATGTGGAGCTTTAGCTGAAGTGTGTGTGTGTGTGTGTGCGTGTGCGTGTGCGTGTGCGTGTGCGTGTGTGCGCGCAGGTCCCAGTAATCAGAGTCGTCATCATTTGGAGTACAGAGCCATCATGCAGGAGATGTCACCTACAGCGTTTGGTAAGATTTATATCTACTTTTTTATATTAACTTCAACTTTTAAATTGTGGTTTATTAAAAAGTACACATATCTTATTACACGGCTCAGCTGAATGCTTGATTCTGATTGGTCATTTTGGACGTTTCAAAGGCCTCTTACGGAGGATTAAGGGGTTATTTTTTCCTTAATGAGCTCCTTGCTTTACATTATCCCTCACATATTATATTATATTTTAGACAGTCAGAGGCCCTTTGCTTTATTGTTCAGTACAAATAATTGATATACATTTAACTACTTACAGGGTTTTTAGAAAGACATCCAATTATTTTTTCAAGAAGTTCTTCAATCTTCCTTTGAGTGAATTTGGCTTCTGAATGAAAATGTTTACAGCCTTTTTACCCTTCAAACTTTTGTTTTACTACAGTGCATTTGTTCGTGTAAAGGCATTTTAAGTATATCTTTGAATATTTGAGGTGACAGTAGTTTACATTTTCTAGTGGCGGTAAGAAATAAGTGCTTAGATTTATGGCAGTCCTCTCTTGAAAAGGATTTATTTCGATGCCGTTGGATTAGAAATGCGAGTATAGACCCTGGCCGTGGCGCAACTGGCTGGGGCACCTGCACCGTACGCCGGCAACCCGGGTTCGATTCCCGACCCGTGGTCCTTTTCGGATCCCACTCCGACTCTCTCTCCCACTTTGCTGTCACTCTCCACTGTCCTATCTGATTAAAGGCAAAAAAAAAGAAATGCGTGTTTAGAGAAAGTTACAGGAGTTCTGACTGAAAGAAAGAAAGTAAACCTGAAAACGAAATGCATTTGCTACCAAAACCCACGTCAACATCAAGTAGTTGCTGCTGCTTTGTTTACTTCTACAGTTTCTGCAGTGTGCTGCTATTTCTACTATCAACAAAGCTGCTGTCAGTGTCTTTGTGTTGTTTACAATCACCTCAACAGGAAGCACCAGTATGGGTGTGAGTGAGGTTATCCGAGGTGGAGCGATGTGACAGTTTCAGTATCTGTCTTTTATCAGATGTTGTTCAGCTCAGTTGTGAACACTGGAGTCTTTTTAATCAGAGGACAGAACAGTTTTTGATGTCTCTTTACGTTTCATTTTTATTTGGGTTTTCTTGGAAGATAATCTGGATGTTACACACTGCTGACCTCAGGGCGTTTCTCTCAGCTGGAGTCCAAATCAAATCTAAACAATAAACTTCAATCATGCAGTGCTTTACATCTTTGAAATGGGATTAAACATTTCAGATGAGATGATATAAAAACAATAATGTCTATAAAACAGACAAACGTGTTAGAAATAAAACCTAAAAAGCTGTTTTAGGTGATAATATAATGCTTATTTGTTTAATTAACAAGTAAATAAAAGCAAGAATCTGCAGCTCTGTGATGTAGGGGTGGGCGATATACCGGTATGATAGTAAAAACCGGTGTTGTGCTGCGCCATGATATGAATTTTGGAATATCGTTGATACCGCGGTATTCATAAATTGGCGTTCATATTGGGTCGCATTCCTGAACATTCTTTGTCTTCTGAAGTATATTCAAACGGGCTTCTGAAGATTAACCTAACAACAGATCTCCGCTGGATTAATGAATGCCTGGACGTGTTCCTAAACAGCCTGTCTGTTCCTAAAACAGCTGTGCACAGAGTTCTCGTGCACCTAATTTCCATAGAAAAACGCTCCACGAGCTCCTTATAAGGGCATGCTAGACCTGTGAACAATCCAGACTCCACAGGCAACGCGAAAGCAACTTTAAACGATCAAAATCATGACATTATTTTAGGACATCACGATGTCTAGTAGAATCATGAGTGTAGATGTGAAACGGAATTTCTTAGTCCGCGATAAGCATAATAGCGTGTTTAGAACAAAGTTTGGGAAATCTTTCCCCCGTGACTGATTTCGTAACTTCTAGCAAGCAGGGGCTGGCTTGAGCGGAATGGTTTTTCAGTGAGGAGACGCACAACGCTAAATGCATATGCAGTGAATGATATTAGCCTACTGTAATTATGCCCATTATTTGATTTAAGTAATACAATACAACAGAAGGTAAGCAAGAAAAAAGGCCTGGTCCATATACAAGCCTGCCCCAAATAAAGGCCAGTGCGATGTGCAGCCTAAGTAAATGAAAGCACTCGGCCACAATTTGAGGATTTACGGTGTAGACCTATTTTTATGAGCGGACGTTGCAAGCATTTTTTGCTGCGCGGAAGTAGTGCTAGCAATAGTGGATCCAAAACAAGAAGAAGAAGAAGAAGAAGACGAAGACGATGACATTGAAGAAAAAGAAGACATTGAAAATTGAAGATGAGTCAACAGGCAGAAAAGAATACCCAGGTGCAGGATGACGAATTGGTGAAAAAGAAAGGGGGCACCTCTGTCGTGTGGAACTGGTTCGGTTTTAAGATCTCCGACCTCGAACAAAAACATATGTTATGTAAATTGTGTCGCCGTGCTGTTTTAGCGAAAGGTGGAAACACCACCAATTTATTAAATCACCTTAAAACGATGCATGTACGAGAATATGCAGATTGCATCAAAATGCGAGAAGCAATCAGCCCAGGAGCTCGACCAAAGACAAGCCAGACTTCCACTCAATCGCTTCAGCAATCACTACAAACATCATTCGCTGCCGGTACTCGCTATGAGCGGACAAGCAAGAAGTGGAGAGACATCACGGAGGCTATAACCCATCACATTGCGAAGAGGACATGGTACCCATCCAAACTGTGGAGAAAGTGGGTTTCAAAAAGTTACTTCAAACTCTGGACCCAAGGTACGAGATCCCAAGCCGCAAGTACTTCAGCCAGAAATGCCTGCCTCAACTGTACTTGGAATGTCGGGAGAGAGTTTACGGCGAAGTAAGCCAAGTCGATTTAGGATGTTAGAACACATATTTTACCTCAACTAATGTCATGTAACTCAGAAGGGCTATTCAGATGTGATTCAGATTGTTTCCCCCTCGTATATCGTGATATAATATCGATATCGTCTGGACAGTGAAAAATATGGTGATATGAATTTTACCTCATATCGCCCGCCCCTACGGTGATGTTGTTCAAATGATCAAATATTTACGGTCAACATTCTACGATTTCTTTTCTTTTATTGCTTCCTTTTTCCAAATGTTTTTTTTCCCTTAAAGTCCCTTCTCTTATCAGTGATCTGGCATATTTAACTCTGGTTTTAAAATGCAGTATACATTTATTATTATTATTACTTTTTCAAACATGATAATGGGTAGTTCAATCCCCAGCCCCTGCAGTCTATTTGTAAAAGCTCCTTTGGGCCCGGATACTGAACCTTCAATTTTGAAGTAGAGGTGTTTTAAGGTGCCGCCAAAACTTTGTATTAAACAAGCGCTTCATCAGGTGCTCAAAGACGACTAACAGAGGTAAAAAAAAAACTGATAAAATATTCCAAGGGGGTGGTGTGTGTGTGTGTGTGTGTGTGTGTGTGTGTGTGTGTGTGTGTGTGTGTGTGTGTGTGTGTGTGTGTGTGTGTGTGTGTGTGTGTGTGTGTGTGTGTGTGTGTGTGTGTGTGTGTGTGTGTGTGTGTGTGTGTGTGTGTGTGTGTGTGTGTGTGTGTACATTGTGTGTACTGTGTGTGTGTGTGTGTAACCATTTGTGTGTAACCATTTGTGTGTGTGTGTCTCAGGTCTGACGGACTGGGAGGACGATGAGATTTTGGCGTCGGTGCTGGCCGTCTCTCAGCAGGAGTACATGGACAGCATGAAACACCAGAGCACCTCCGCCATGCATCGAGAGCGAGAGCCGTCACCGGACAGCAGCTGATAGCTGGCCGACACACAACCACAAACACACAACACAAGAATGACCTTTTACCTCCCCACCTTACCCACTTCTCCCCTCCCCCCTCCACCTCACCTCTGTCCCACAGAAGGAGATCGACCAGGGAAAAAAATAAAACATCAATTTGAAAATGCACACTTTGTTATTTTCTGCAGACTTTTCAACTCATCTGTTCATCACTCCACCTTTCCCTCCTTCCTTTCCTACCTGTCTCGCCCACCCTCCCCCCCTCCTCAGATGGAGCTTGGTCTTAATGCTACACTGGGATCATATGAAATTCACAGACACCCTCGGTTGAAATTTTAACGTTTTAGTTTTGGTGTCGACAGTTGTTTGGCTGTTAGCTTTGCGGCTACCATTGCCATTGGTTTCAATGAGGAATGCTCTTCAGAACCGGAGCTACGTAAGCGGGCGAGCTATCACCTGAAGTCTTACTCTGTTCTAAAGCTATTTCCTGCTAACAAACCGTGTTGCTGTTAGACTTCACGGTCTGTAACGTCTCCTCTCTCTCCTGGTTATATTCCTCCTCTTCCTCTTCAATGCGATCTTCATCATCATCATCATCGGACTTATTTAGCTGCATGTTTAATCGACCACGACCAATATCATAGAGAAAAAAGCTACAAATTTAAAAAAAAGATAAAAAATGTGAGAATTGTCATACTTATCCTCTTAATGATTGATTATTATTGTTGTTATTATTAATAATATAAGTTTGTTTTATTTTATTTTATCGTTTGGGATGAAAATGCCTTTTTTTCTTGGAATAAAAAGAGGAAAATGTTTCTGAAAAAAATGTCTGGGAGGTGTTATTGTCTGCACTCAAAAACACTGAGGGTCTTTTCAAAGGGTCCTCTTTGTCCTTTTTAATATTATATATATATATATAGTATTTCGTTCTTACCTTTACTGTCTTTTTTTTGTACCTTTACACTTTTATTATTCTGTTTTTTCAGCTCTTCCTTGTACTCGCTTTCATTTACACTATGCATTTAATTCTCCGAAGCAAAACAACGTACTGTTACGAAAATCACCTTAATATGTATTATTATAAAGCATCCCAGGTGCAGTAAAAGCGGACTAAAGTATTTCAATGTGTTGCTTTTACATTGTTTCCTAAACTCTCGAGGTCACAGACTAAATAAATAAAAAGAGCAAATGTCTTCACAGCATTTCTCTTCGCACTGTAAGCAAAGTAGAGATACCGTTTTCTGTTTCCCAAATCAAAACGAGGGCGAAGAAGTGAATGAAAGCATAAATATGTGGCTTTTATTCTGATTTTTTTACAATGCATTCATCTGACAGTTTGAACGTTTGTGATGAAGTGAATGATAAAATAAAAACTGTCCTTAAGCTAAATAAAGTCTTTAAAAAGTCTCTTGATTCCGCTGGAAAATGCATCTTTACAAAACTGCAAACGGGGCGCGTTTCTGAGAAACTCGTGAAAAGCTGACTTTTTAAAGATACGTGGGTTTCACATGCAGCAGTAATAACAGTCCTGAAATGTCACGTAATACTGAAACATTGACAGGGAACCTTTATCTGTACAATCAAGTCACACTTTAAGTAATGCACTCGATTTACTTAAGTTATGTTTTAAATGCAGGACTTCTACTAAGGTGGTTTTAGTAGGCCCACCTCTTCCAAAGAAAAATGACCTAAATAGTTTCCCCCCTACTACTGACACACTTCTTTGTACGAGGAACAGGAAATACATTATCACTTATTTATAAAGTCGTTTTAAGTGAATGGGTGCATGTAGTGTGTGTGTGTGTGTGTGTGTGTGTGTGTGTGTGTGTGTGTGTGTGTGTGTGTGTGTGTGTGTGTGTGTGTGTGTGTGTGTGTGTGTTTAGGGGAAACCGTCGTCTCGTCTCCCGTAATCATCAGCGCGCGCAGCTCTTGAATTCTACGAATTCCTAAAGCGGGGTTTGAGTATTATTCATCAGGTTGACTCAGAGCGGTATATAGCAACCGCAACTTGAATCTGATTGGTAGAGCGGTTCAAAACATTGGGCACACGTCTCCGCCCTGATTGGACAGTAGGTAGGGGAGTGGGCGTGTTCGGTAAGAGGGGTATAAATACGGAACAAAACAGTAACGTATGGCAGCAAGGCGGTCAGTGTTCGACTCCTTCATTAGGATATTAAGCAGAATTTAGAGCAGTAACTTTTATAGTAATTTCCTGAAATTGCACAGAAAGCCTAAAGCAGGAAATACAGACTTCCAGAGGAATTCAACCAACAACATAATGGATTCTATCAGCCTTTACTAACCAAAAACTTCCAGAAAATGTTGGAGAAAAGATCTGCGGAGCTGATTTTGGAGGAAGACGTCGGAGGGAAAAGCGGTAAGAAAATAAAACAAAAGAAAGACGTTTCGTGTTGAATAAAGAAGTCGTTTACTTGACTAAAAGTACTAATACCACACTGTTAAACTACTCATTTCTGAACCAAAGTACTGCATTGACAATGGTACTGAATTTAAAGTACTTAGGTACGATTAGGAAAGTGTACTTAAATTATTCCGAGTAAAATATCTAATATTTTAAAGCAAAAGCAGCACATTTTCACATTTAAAAAGCTGGAACTATGAAATACAACACTTCTAAATTGCTGCTCATGGTTTCCTGTTTACTCACTCATGGCCTTATCTGCTCGAATAAAATGTTGGATTAATGTCTACCAAATAATTTAATTACCAAACTATCGACTATTATTGTGTGTCAATATCTGAATCTATAAAGTAACTAAAGCTGCTAAATAAATGTAGTGGAGGAAAAACTACAAACTTGGCTTCCAAAATGTAGAAATAGAAGTGTATATATTGTATACTATACAAAATGTATGTGTATTTCAGTTCAGCAATTAAGCTAAAAGTGACTTTCCTGCAGAAAGGCAGGTTAAAAGAGAACCATGTCACGTTTTAGGAGTCCAGTTTCACCTCACATGAACTCTAAATATGAACTACTTTTAATAATAGTTTAATTTGCTGTGTTTTGAAGACTTTAAAATGGGTCAATATGAGATTAAATTACGAAAATAACGGTTTGTTTTTTTCAAAATCCGGATTAATGTTCTGTTGACATAACGGTCGTTTCAATAACCGTTTCCATGGGGACTGAGTTTGAAATTAACGGTTAAACGTCTATTTTTTTTAAAAAATTGTTGACTTTTCATGTATTTCTTAAACTGAAACTGTTTTAAATCTTAATTTTTATGAAACAGGAATAAAGACCCTCATAAATTATTATTCATCCACTAATTTTATTCAACAGATGCAAACTACAAATGTCCTTTTTTGTCCAATTAACTCAACATATTCAGTCTCGACTAACAGGACATTCCCCACACAAATATCCTTTTAATGCAGGACTTTTACTTGTCTTTTCAATGTTGTTTTAGTACTTATTCTCAAGTAAAGAGTGTAAATACTTTTAGTTTCCCAGCTGTTTTGTTTTGTCTTCAAGTCCTTTGACTATGCTGATTACCTACTTTACATACTGACATTCCTCTCCTCACATGGTAGATAAGCTGAGACTTACGACAGGCTATTCCTGGCACTAAAATAGATTTACTTCTTCAATATTTCCTCATGTTTCAGTGTTTGGTCACTTTCTTTTACTCTGTATTACAGGGTGCAAACCATACCTGACCATCTAATTGGTCTGCTGACCCTCCTGAGCTTTTAACCAAACACCTCACTGACTTTAGTTTGTAGAAATGGATAAAATTACAGCAAATTCAGGGGTCAAGATGCAAAACATAAACCCAGACACAGTGGTCAGGATGCATCTGGATTACATAATGTCTCAAAGGCTGACTTTATGTGCTTTGTTATAATGTGATTCTGTGTGTGTGAATGTCCACAGCAGACTGACGTTCTGTGTTCTCTCTCCTCAGTGAAGGAACCGTTCTGCAGTCAGTACCACCGCGGTCCTCTTCTCGGCAGTGGGGGTTTCGGTTCTGTGTTTTCGGGCCAGAGGCTTTCTGATGGACTGCAGGTCAGTCTACACACACATTTACCTCTGCAGCTGCTTCTCTATTCTTTATTGATGTCAGGTTTTAACAACTTTAAACATGTTGTTATTGTTCTAAAGTTCAATGTCTGATATTGCAAATCTGAACTCATGGTCTCCCTTTTTGTCCCTCCAGGTTGCCATCAAACAGATTTCCAGTGACCGGGTGCAGCAATGGGCCAGACTGGTGAGTAACAAGACTATTATTGTATTTAAAATGTCAGAAAACATCAGACAGACACAGATCATGTCTATAGTTGTGTTGTTTTATTTGACCTAGAATCCAAAACTCAGATATATTCAGTTTACGGAGTTAAAAACAGAGACTCTAAAAACCTCATTGTACTCAGTCATTAAGTTACACCAAAAGCATAATTTAAAAACCTCATTTTTTATATATTAAAATGGATTCAACCATTTGTAAACAATAGACTGTATACATAAAGGTGCAAACTGACCTTGGGTCAGCACTGCCTTCTGCTGGACTGACAGGTGAACTGCACCTGTGAGTTGGGGCAGCCCCCTCTGTGATGTCATGGCTCAGTAAATGACGCTGTAGGATTTCCCCTCAGTGGTGGGACTCATTTGGTATTCTTTAGCACTTGGGACACCCCCCACCACAACATAGGAGTGTTACACACCTGCAGATGAATCAGGGCAGAAAAACCAAAGTGGAATTTCTGTGAGAATAAATAAAAGAGAATAACCTACATGAGGTTTGATATATATTATGTACTTTCACATGACTCCATTAAAGAAAAATATGCGGTCTATTTTTCAAACCGGACATCCTTATTGTTTTTATTTAAGTCGAATATTTCTTATATTTTACGAATAACTTTAATACATTTCTGTTTGAATTCTTTTACTTTATTTTCTATAGTTTAACAGATATAAAACTCTTAAATCATAATACATCAGAACAATTAACTAAAGTAATATATATTATACATAAAGTAGCAAATAAATAATTATTTTACAAAATAAAAATGAGGGAATTATAATGTCTGTGGAGAGGTGAAGCAAATTCAGAAAATAACAAATATAAATTAAAGATAATAATTAGAAAGGCTTTAAATTAAGAGACTGTAACTCTTTTTGTTATCCAGTGAGGACAGTGTTTCATGTTTATAATGTCTCTTCCCCCTCAGCCCGGAGAGGCGGCTCCTGTTCCCATGGAGATCGCTCTGCTGCTGCGGCTGTCTGAGTGCGGAGGTCACAAGGGGGTGGTGCGCATGTTGGACTGGTTCTCTGTGGAGGGACGGTGCTTCCTGCTGGTGCTGGAGCGCCCCCCACACTGCCAGGATCTGTTCGACTTCATCACGGAGAGAGGAGCGCTCCCTGAACGCCTCGCACTCAGGTGATTGATCTTTAACATGTCAAAGGTTCAAAGGTTTTGCTATATATAGATCTGTATATCCGCCACAGAAATGCATCATGTAAATCAATTTCCCCCCTGCTGTTCCGGTGTGTTAACGTTCTCTGTGTGTTGTGTTCTCCGTCAGGTTCTTCCGGCAGGTGGTTGAGGCGCTGCGGTTCCTTCACGCTCACGGCATCGTGCACCGAGACATCAAAGACGAGAACATTGTGGTCGATACCAGGACGCTGGAAGTCAAGCTCATCGACTTTGGATCAGGAGCGCTGCTCAAAGAGACGCCGTACAGCGAGTTCGAAGGTACGGGAACAAACTGTCGGATATTCTAGTATCATTTGATTTAATAGTGGTCATAGGAAAGGGTCAAAAACCAAGCTTCAGACTGCATTTGTAACTCTCCCTCCCCCCCCTCAGGTACTCGTGTGTACAGCCCCCCCGAGTGGATCCTGTCTCAGTCCTACAATGCCGTCTCTCTCACCGTCTGGTCTCTGGGCGTCCTGCTTTTTGACTCGGTCTGCGGCGACATCCCCTTCGAGCGCGACCAGGAGATCATCAGGGCCACGCCCGTCTTCACCCGCCGCGTCTCTAAAGGTGAGGAGGTGTCCGTCACACAAACACACACTCATCACACACCTGTGTGACCTGGTAATATTGGTACTGTTTTAAAAGCTCCACTTACAAAATGCTGTCCTGTGTTTAAGGTAGTCTACCTGTGACGTCTAATCTCATATTGAGCAAATGTCCTCTTTTCTTTCCCAGAATGCCAGTCTCTGATCCGTTGGTGCCTGTCGTACCGTCCGGAGGATCGTCCCACTCTGGAGGAGATCCTGTCTCACCCCTGGATGATGGGAGGCGAGGAGGAGGAAGGTGGAGATCTGCAGGAGGATCACAGCTCTCTGACCAAACAGTCCCTGTGACGGCGCTCCAATAAACTGAACTCTGAATATACGTCACACTGACGCACAGAAAGCTCACACACTGGATTGAAGGGAGCACATGTTCATGTTTTAACCCTTTAACATAAAACACTGATGGCGCTGAGGAAGGACTTTGAACCTCCGAAATGAAAGGGTTCAAACGAGACGGAAACACCGTGATGATCCTCTAACACAGAAGAGTATTTATTTTCATTATCGTTGCCCTGCATGCTGCACTCGGCTGTACTACTGTTTATTTTGTTTGATTTGATTTGGGCAGAATGACTTCCTGTTAAGTTATCATTTTTTATCTTATTTTGAAAATACAGACCTTTTTTTCTTGTTCTTGTTTTGTTACGGCTGTATCAGCGAACAAACGCCAGCTCCTTTAGTGTCCTCCTTTTGGGGATTTTGGGAATAAAGTAGTTTTCTAGAAAGAAGTTGGTGTATAAGCATAAGGAAGTGTTCAGTTACTAAATGTTGGGTTAGACTTTGTTATCTACAATTGATCTCCAGCTTCAGGGACGGATTTCTCTCTCTGTCACTTCAGGTGGAGCAGGATCAGGAAACAGGAAAAGTTTGAATAGAAAACTCCCAAAAATGAAGTAGAGCATCTTGTAAAACAAGTAGAACAGGACAGGTCACTTACAGGACATGTTTCCAAATAACAGAGCTGTAGAAGATCATTGTTTTTGCTCCATTTAATGTCAGGAACTAGTAAGAAAATCGACCTCAGTTGAGAAATTACAATCACTTTTTTTATACTTTTATTTTTGCAAAAAGGCCAACAATTTATCCATTCTTAAGTATTATACTGTTATTTAAATCAATGTTCCCACCGCCATAGCATCCCAGTATAATGTCCTGACACAGCTCATAGTATAATACTAGTGGAGTATTGTTACTTTTGTTTTGCTTTAAATCTTTGGGAGTCAAGAGTATTTAGACTTTTACAAATGTTAAAATTCTTAGTTATTAAGAACTTTTCCCCCCCTTGCCTGGATATCAGCACTGCAGATGTGTTTCACCTCTGAGTAAGATTATTGATTTAATGTTAGATATATTATTTATTTGTTGTTGTTTCCAGACCAGTGAATGTGATTAGTAGTGACGGGAGTGTCACTGTAAATACTTGTGTATTTTTGCCTGGATTTATCATCAAAGTGGCTCCTCAATCACTTGTTACTGTTTATTTACATTAAATAAGAGTTTATGCATCGAAAGAAGAAGAAGAAGAAACTTATTTAATGTTTCGAATAAAACTATTTTCTCACTTAAGCACTTTGTGTCCTGTTGTTGTTTTCTGTGAAACTACATTACCCATAATTCATAGTGATTAACAATAACAAGCCAAGAAATAATTTAACCATGATCATGTGTTTTCCATGCTTTCCCCTACTTTATATCATAATATCCATCGCAATGTTGAAAATGACCAGCCGGCGGCGCTGAAGATGAACAACATCAGACAGGTGAGGTGTTCCCACAGCAGCCAATAGGAGTCCTCCGTGTTCAACCTGCAGGAGAGAAGAAGGAAGCGATTGTTTTCAGGCGGATCAGAGAGGGCTCACTCTGACTGTTTATGCAGAGCTCGGACCAAAATCTGTTTTTATAAATAGAAAAATAAAACACTTCTTTCCTCCTGATACGAAAATATGTTTGCCATTGCACAGAAACTGTCACACATTCCTATAAATCTTTAAAATATCCACTTTTGAATCGGTGAAATTTAATTGTATTAGTATATCAAATGTATATTTATATCGATTTATTTAAGGGCACCCATTATCCCTTTTTAGTTAAATGAATGTGCTTCTTAAAGTAGTGATATTTATTCTTTAAGGTAATAAGTAAGACATTACTTTTATTAGATACCATAGCAGGGTATATTATATAATGTTATATTATAATATAGATTTTTACCTTATTATATTATCTGGGTTTTGTTTTTATGCATTGATTTTATTTTTATTTAAATATTTGTTGTAATCAAATGTTCAATATCTGCTTCTATTGTTCATTTAGTTTAAAAATAAACGTATTGTATGTAAAAACCTACTTTTAACCTGCTTTTGATTCACTACTGTAACCAGGAAGCGATTCGTTTTATTCGCTCAGAGTGACACATCGTTTCACATGTTCTCATCTCTGTAGTTGTAGTTCCTTGAATTCCTCTGTAGTTCCTTCACTTCCTGAACACCTCAGCTCCTCCACGGAGATTGTTTTTATCCCTTCCTCTGCTGCCTTCTCTAACCTCATCTCCGGCTTTAATACCCCTCTGACAACGCGGCTCCCTCCCGCTTTAACCCCCGAAACCACAATACGGAGGTCGGTGCTCCGGACCAGGGAGATATTAAACCGTTGAACCGGGAAAGGGGAGTTAGCTTCGGGGCTAACAGCGTTAGCAGCGGTGAGAAGGCTCCGGACCAGCGGCCAGAGGAGCACATTATGGCCGCAGCAAGCGTCTCTCAGGCGGTGGAGGAGAAGGGAGTGAGTCGGGGTCAGAGTGAGGGTGAGTCCCAGGAAAAGGAGAACCAGGGGTCGTGTAGTATTCAGACGGCCTGTATGGCTGTAAAACTGGTTATTGGGTGGCTAAATGATAGGAGCACTGGTGTGTTGAAATAGTTATTATCTAGTTAAAATCATGTGTTTTTAATAGCATACAGTTGTGGTTCTCTGTAGTTTCGAGGCTAGTTAGCTCACTAGTAGCTAGTTAAACAAACCACACTTAGCTGCCTTTAATGAGGGTTTTCATTAATTAAAGGAAATCGAAAAAGTTATATATTTTATTATTAACGCAGAAATATAATCTTAGACGTTTAGTTATCAATAATAATGTCTGAGTTTTAATTGGCATGCTACCTGAGCAGGAGGCTAGGCTAGCTCCACTGTTTACTCGTGTTTTAATAGTTTGTGTGAAGCTAACTGAGGCATTAGGTAAAGTTTTTGGCTGATGTTAATGCTACACACTGATAACAGCCTTTAGTAAAGGGGAATAAACCAGCAGGCAGTGTGCATTATTAACAATTTGGTCCTGAGTGATGGCACTTCTATCTATATTTCCACATTTTAACAGAATTTGTCTGGTTACTCATTTTGTGTCAGTAAGTGTTAATGGGCTAGCAGCTGGTGACGTGGAGGCTGGGTTGAATATTCAAAGGCTTTATTGTCAGCAGAGGTGGGACAAGTACTAACATCTTGTACCAGAGTGCAGGAATACTCTGTTACAAGTAAAATAACAAAAGTATAGTCATCATTAAATACCTAAAGGAGCGACAGTAAAAGTAGTCATTGTTGATTGGTCCATTTCAGAATAATATCTCTGATATGTTTTATAATGATTGATCATTAAAGTGTTCTCAGAGCTGGTAAAGGTGCAGCTAGTTTGAATGGCTTTGTATACTGCAGGGTAGCTGCTGGATTTACTGCAGGTGAACTACAGTCAGATTTAAGGGAGATTATATTACCATCATTCATCCTAATCTGCCTAGCAACTCAATAAATGTAGTGGAGTAGAAGTACAAAGACACACACACACACACACACACATACACACACACACACACACACATACTCTTGCAGGTAACCTACACTCAGTATTTCTATGAACACATACGCCCTTTTCTTTGTATGGGCTGCTGGTGTTAATGTAGTTTCAGTTTGCTAACATTCAGTCTTTTGTGTTCTAAGAAGTGTTTGTCGTCACATTTAAATAATCATTGCTGGTAGGTAAATCAAGATTCTCTTCAGCAGTAAAAATACTCATGGCCCTGTAGGCAAATATTTCATTGAAAGTCCAAGTACTATTTAAAACAAGCTTTACTTACATTATGTCACAGATATCATCCAAGATAACACTGTGTTTTAACCATGGGTTTAACTTTTTAAAGTTAAAGGTCCCCTATCGACAATATATTCCAGGTCTCAGATATATACAGAACCTGTCTGATTGGCTGAAACACAAACCAAAAAACACAATGGTGCTCTAGGAGGAGATCCAGGTGATCAGGTGGGCGGGGGTTACCTTGGTTGGTTATTGGCTAATGGCTAACTTGGTCTAATTTGAGTGTTTCGATTAAATATTCCATTCCAATAATGACCATTAGAAAACACGTGTTTAACATTTTGAACTCCCTGATTATGAACCATTGCTGCATTAAAGCTACAGCATCATTAATGTGTGTCTTACATTATACTCCTGTTATCTAAAAAGACAGCTTTTCACGAGTTTCTCAGAAAAACAGCCCTGTTTTCCGCTCTGTCGTGGTGCGTTTTCCAGCTGATCCAAGAGGCTTTTAAAAACTTTACTTAGAATTAATAGAAGGAGAATAATCGTAGTTAAAAAAGTAACTCTGGCATTTATTGGGGTAGAAATGTGTACTTTAGTGCAGTAGTAGAGCAAAGCATGTCAGATTTAAATAATATCTGCAGGCAATGATACATAAACATACATTTCTAAGAAGAGCAAAGTTTACTTTTAATAAATGAATATTATTAAAACCTCAAAGGGGTTTGAATAGAGTCTCTCCAGGTGAGGACCTGGAAAAGATAGCTTCTGATAAAGTGAACTCAGCTAAATAAATATTAACTATGTAAACGATGTCTCTGTTCGCCCTGCCGTTTGTGTAATTATTTCTTAATGCAAATCACTTCAGGATATAGTGTGTAAATAAATGTACGATACGTTACATTACACCCACAATAAATGTTTAGCGAGAACAGAATGTCTTATTTTACTAAACCAATAACACATTCAGTTTGAGAGCAGTTAGATAAACCCCCCCTTTAGAAGAAGGGAACGTTTTTAATCAAAAGCAGAAATTTAGAAACACATATTTCCAGCAAAATAAAAGATGCTTTAAATGACTTACTCTCACTGAAGGTCATTTATTATATTACTGGTTGGAACAGACATCGTCTGTGTCTGTGGGATCATTTCCATGTTGTCTAGTTTTCTAAGTCTAGTATTTTCTTTTCTGTGAACTGTTTAGCCATCATGAATCCTAAATAGCCTCCATTTTACTCCAGTGTTTTCATCCGGAACATAGTGACATCACTGTGTAACACTCATGCTCCTATTGGCTAGCGCTCCAACACAATGTGTGTGATAGGCTAAGGGGCGGGACATCTCTAAGCGGTTGACCAATCACAACAGAGCCGGCCAGCTGACCAATCAGAGCAGACTGGGCTCTGGTTTCAGACAGAGGGTGAAAAGAGGTGCTGCAGCACAGGCAGTCTGAGAACATAAAGAGACACTACATACTGATATACACCTGAACATCAGCAGGAGAGGACTCTTTAAAGTAGAGACACTACATACTGATATACACCTGAACATCAGCAGGAGAGGACTCTTTAAAGTAGAGACACTACATACTGATATACACCTGAACATCAGCAGGAGAGGACGCTTTAAAGGAGACTCTACATACTGATATACACCTGAACATCAGCAGGAGAGGACTCTTTAAAGTAGAGACATTACATACTGATATACACCTGAACATCAGCAGGAGAGGACTCTTTAAAGTAGAGACATTACATACTGATATACACCTGAACATCAGCAGGAGAGGACTCTTTAAAGTAGAGACTCTACATACTGATATACACCTGAACATCAGCAGGAGAGGACTCTTTAAAGTAGAGACTCTACATACTGATATACACCTGAACATCAGCAGGAGAGGACTCTTTAAAGTAGAGACATTACATACTGATATACACCTGAACATCAGCAGGAGAGGACTCTTTAAAGTAGAGACTCTACATACTGATATACACCTGAACATCAGCAGGAGAGGACTCTTTAAAGTAGAGACATTACATACTGATATACACCTGAACATCAGCAGGAGAGGACTCTTTAAAGTAGAGACTCTACATACTGATATACACCTGAACATCAGCAGGAGAGGACTCTTTAAAGTAGAGATGTTACATACTGATATACACCTGAACATCAGCAGGAGAGGACTCTTTAAAGTAGAGACACTACATACTGATATACACCTGAACATCAGCAGGAGAGGACTCTTTAAAGTAGAGACACTACATACTGATATACACCTGAACATCAGCAGGAGAGGACTCTTTAAAGTAGAGACACTACATACTGATATACACCTGAACATCAGCAGGAGAGGACTCTTTAAAGTAGAGACACTACATACTGATATACACCTGAACATCAGCAGGAGAGGACTCTTTAAAGTAGAGACGCTACATACTGATATACACCTGAACATCAGCAGGAGAGGACTCTTTAAAGTAGAGACTCTACATACTGATATACACCTGAACATCAGCAGGAGAGGACTCTTTAAAGTAGAGACTCTACATACTGATACACACCTGAACATCAGCAGGAGAGGACTCTTTAAAGTAGAGACACTACATACTGATATACACCTGAACATCAGCAGGAGAGGACTCTTTAAAGTAGAGACTCTACATACTGATATACACCTGAACATCAGCAGGAGAGGACTCTTTAAAGTAGAGACTCTACATACTGATATACACCTGAACATCAGCAGGAGAGGACTCTTTAAAGTAGAGACTCTACATACTGATATACACCTGAACATCAGCAGGAGAGGACTCTTTGAATCGACCAGACTTCTTAATGGCTTGTTGGTATTTTCTCTGTGTTTCCTGCAGTGAACAGGAAGTTGAAGTACATCAGTCTGGCGGTGCTGGTGGTCCAGAATGCGTCGCTCATCCTCAGCATCCGGTACGTGCGAACGTTACCCGGCGACCGCTTCTTCACCACGTCGGCGGTGGTGATGGCCGAGGTACTGAAGGTGCTGACGTGTCTGCTCATCATCCTGCTGCAGAAGAGATGTGAGTGCACGCTTCAACAATAAAGGGAAGGACTTCAAAGAATACAGTTTGGTTTTATCAGGACAGGATTTTTATCCGGACGAACAGGTTATTCAACGCACCTGATTATAACCAGAGCGAGACCTGTGAAAACACAGTGTCAATTAAACTCAGCACATTTACTTAATCAGAAATCCTTTATTTGCCCCACAGCGAGGACATTAACAGTGTTACAGCAAGAGAACAGTGCAGATAAAGACACAGTATAAGAGTATAATTATACATCCAATGAGTCCAGAGATATGGAGATGGGGTCAGATGTCTGGTCAGACGGCAGAGACAGCTTACGGAGAATAAATAGGGGATGGATGTCCGGTGGGTCTGCCGGGGGACGAGTGGCAGGCAGCAGGCTGACACTGAGACTGAGATTTCTGATCCTTTCTTTTACTCTCTTTTTTCTGGAGAGGAAGTAAAGGAACCGGAGCTCTGGATCTATTTGTTGTTGGAGGTGCGATATATGACTCAGCAGCTTTAAGACGTGAAGATTATTTTCAGCTTCGCTTTAATGCAGGATTTACACCTGAAAGTGGGCGGGGCTTAATTTAGACAGGAAGTGACGTTGGTGCTTCATGCTGTATTTTCCAGCATGATAAAGTTACTCGAATACTATTTTGTCATACCTCTACTTGAGTATTTCTATTTGAAATACTATTGTATTGTACATTTTACTCCACTTTAACAATACAAACATATAAGCACACATGATGTGCTGATGCAGTACTCTACTACTTATACACCCTGCATTTAAGAAAGTATTGTATGAAGTGAACCCTGTCGGTGACTCGCAGTCAGCGTTGAAATGTACTCACTCTACTGAACTGATATATGCCAGATGATAGCTTATTTCCATCTACAAATTTAACCAAGAACTAATCTAAAATTGCCTAAATATTGACCAACGTTTTGCATGTGATTTGTGAATTACACTGTTTAGTTTTGCAGGTTTATCATCCTCAAATAAGTGTGTGTGACACTCTTATGAATTCACCACGAACCCTGAGGTGTACTACGTTAGAACAAACACTAACCTCCTGCTCTGTCTGCAGGTAACGTGAAGCAGACGGTTCTCTTCCTGGTCGACTCCGTGGTGTTTCAGTACAAAGACACTCTGAAGCTGGCCGTTCCCTCGCTCATCTACACGCTGCAGAACAACCTGCAGTACGTCGCCATCTCCAACCTGCCCGCCGCCACCTTCCAGGTCACACTTCATATCAATAACCTCATCGTGCAAGTCCATTTTAGGCTTTTTTTAAGGAGGGACAGGGGGTCTTTAATGGTAGATTGCAGGTCTCCAGTATAAGTAACATAGACGTGTTGTACATCATCAGAAAGCAGAGGCTCTGAAGATGAATTCAGGTGCAGCTGAGCACTCTGTCGCATGTTCTTTAAGACATTAATCTGTAACAAAGATCCTTTTCCTTTAGGCTCCTCCTCAAATTTGAACGCTTGGAGTGTGTAAGAGCTTAGAGCATCATGATCCGAGTATATAAAGACCACTACTGTGCTCTAAATATGGTTTCACTACAATTTAATGGTGACTTTTAGACTTGCATGAACACATGAGTAATAATTGGGCTCATGAGTCTCAGTTTCAGAGTAAAAACTGCAGAAGTATAAAAAATGCTCCATTCTGAAGAGGCAAATTCATACTGCATAAATCAGGCTCACACAGTACTACCTGTTACAGAGTGTTAACATGACCCCCCCCCCCCCCCTCTCAGGTGACGTACCAGCTGAAGATCCTCACCACGGCTCTGTTCAGCGTCTTGATGCTGAGGAAATCCCTCTCCAAAGTTCAGTGGGTTTCTCTGCTGCTGCTGTTCGCCGGGGTCGCCGTCGTTCAGGTACGCCCCTCACCTGCAGCTCACCTGGTTCATAATTAATGAAGTCTTATGAGTGAAATGACCTCAACATATTTAAGTGTTACTTCAGTTATTTTGTCTATAAATCCTTAGAAAGTGTGTTGGAGGAGCCTGAGTCTTGAAGATTTCCACTGCCAAAACTACGCTGCAGCTTTTTAAACACATGAAAAAAAGCCTTTGAATCTTTTGACTGTGATTTAAATAAAGACACTCTGAATAACTGGATTAGTTACACTTTTTTTGGAGTCAAGTCGTTAGTTTGTGGCTCTTTGATAATCCCTTACTTCATAACCTATGAAATGTCCGAATTGACCAATCAGAATCCAGCATTCAAGTTACGCCGTGTAGTAAGCACTGATGTACTGATTGGTATATCCCCCCCCCCCCCCATCAGGTGCAGCAGGAGGGCAAGAAGGAGGCGTCGGTGTTGGACGGCACCAACCAGAACTACACCGTGGGCCTGGTTGCCGTGGTGATCAGCTGCCTGTCGTCGGGCTTCGCCGGCGTCTACTTCGAGAAGATCCTGAAGGGCAGCTCGGCGTCCGTCTGGGTGAGGAACGTGCAGCTGGGCGTGTTCGGCATGGCGCTCGGCATGCTGGGAATGTGGTGGAACGACGGCGCCGCCATCGCCGAGCGCGGCTTCCTGTTCGGCTACACCGGCATGGTGTGGTGCGTCATCTTCAACCAGGCGTTCGGCGGGCTGCTGGTCGCCGTGGTGGTGAAGTATGCTGACAACATCCTGAAGGGCTTCGCCACGTCCTTCTCCATCATCGTCTCCACGGTGATGTCCATCTACCTGTTCGGCTTCCACGTGGACCTGCTCTTCACGGCGGGGGCGGGGCTCGTCATCGGCGCCGTCTACATGTACAGCCTCCCCAAAGCGGCACCGAGCTCCTCGTCCTCCTCCTCGTCCTCTTCGTCTTCCTCCTCTGCGTCTTCAGCGACGAACGGGGGTGTGGAGATGGAGGCGTTTCTGCCAAAGTCAGTGCTGGTGAAGTGACTCTCTCTCTGTCTCCTCCTGACTTCCTGCTCAGCTTTACACAATCTCCTCCTCACTTTCTGGAACTATTTCTGAGTTTCTAACCTCCTCCTGGCCTTTTGCTGACCTCCTCTTGACTTCCCCCCCTCCTTTTGACTTTAGGACATCCTGACTGCGGTCAGATATGTCATGATGTGGGGGAGAGTTCATTAAAAGGACTCGACCAACGAGAGAACCCCCTCCTGATCTCCTGCTCAGCTTTACACACTTACTCCTCACTTTCTGGAACTTACTCTAACTTTAAAAACTCCTCCTGGCTTTTTGCTGACCTCCTCTTGACCTCTCACCTCCTCTAAACTCCTTCTGACCTCCTCTGGACTTTAGGACATAACTTATTCAATAGAAATGTGAAGATATGACAAGAGTTAATTGAAAGCACTGAGAGAAACCTACACTTTATTTAACGTGGAGTTTTGATGCAGTAAGGCCTCGGCGACATGGAGAGAGTCTAATGAAATACACTTTTGATGAAGTACTTCAATATCGATTGGTATAGCAGGCTTAACTTAAGTGGATCTAACGACCAAAAAGGGATAAGGCTTATAATTGTACCTGCAGAAGATTACATTAATTGACTGTAATGCAGCCTTTCAAACCAGGAAACGGAGGGTGCAATAAATTCACGTCTGCAGCTTTAGATGTTGCTGCTGCAAGGAATCGTGGGTCGGCATCTTCTCCTTTCCCTTGGCAACGGACTGTCCGGTGTCTTCTTGCTAGAGGAGATGAGGAAGGAAGCATTGAAGCTGCTTTTATTTACATTTAGAGAATCCAAACAGCTGTTATCATGGAGCACAGGTAATAATTTGAGGTCAGTTAGGAGCGTTTTATGGACAATTATTGCCCAGAATATCTCCTGGATTTATCCCATGCTGACTTCCTCCTAGATTTCCTGACTTTTTCCCGACCTCCTCTCCTCCTCCTCACCTCCCGCTGAGCTCAGCCTCTTAAAAAACTGACATTTGTGGTGAGAAAGAGGAGCAAACTCTTCCTCCTCCTCCTCCTCTTCAAAACTTCCTGTCTGCGGCTTTTCATCACAGGCTCCTCCTTTTTCCGCGTCCTGCTTTGTGGTGCAGAGGAGAGTCTTGCTTCCTCTGCTGAAGCTCCTTTTAACTCTTGATGAAGAAGAGGAGGAGGGGAGAAACTCTTCTTGTGCTCTTCCTCCCTAAAACACTAACTTCTCTCCTCTCTCCTCCCCCTCCACCTCAGAGCTAAGGAGGGAGGCCTCGAGTCTCCTCCCGTCGCCGTCTCCATCACAGACTAACGGCTAAAAGCACAACAGGAAGAGGAGGAGAAGGATGAGGAGGAGGATGAAGTGCACCTGTCTGTCTATCTGTTTCCTCTCTGCCTTAAAACTCTTTACTTTACTAACAGAATGAAACGAGGAGAAGCCTTACGCTGGATATTCCTGAATACTGATTACTGTCGGTGAGAATCTGCAGTCTGATCCCGTCTTCACTGAGCAGCTGATGGAAAATATTGCTACATTTACTTTCCTCTTCAGGACTGCAATTAGGGATTTCTAAGATAATAGATTGACTTCTGAATTTATTTGTATTTATTTATTTTTTAAAGCAAATGATCCTTTTTTTTGATGATAATTAGTTTGATTTATTCCAACATTTTATTATTTATTTTGTAATTTAGTTCCATTTTGGCAAGAAAAAAACCGACGTTAGGAATAAAAGTAAGAAATAATAAAACACAATAAACAAATGAAAGCAGGGAATAAAATACCCAGATTTCTTATATCTGAAAAACACTTCCAAACTATAGAAAATAGAAAAGCTGACCAAAGGTTGAAAAACAAAAACAAAAAACGATGAATTATAATCAGGTTTTATCAAAGACAGTGCCCAATGATTGTGTCCTACTCTATTTAACATAGGACATTAAAGATCCATACTTTTGGTGTCTTAATTCTTACAGGATGTCACTAAATAATGTTTATTAATCAATATTTCCATCTTCCTATCTGAACCATAATACCCCAACATTTTGGTATTTATATTCTCTGTTTGGAGAGTAAAAACACCCAGGAAGGATTCCACTGAGACATTTCTATAAATGCTTGAGTTCCCGTTCTCAATACCAGCTTCGGTCCTTATTTAGTCTCCTAAAAATCAAATATTTAGAGAGGAAATTGTCCCAAAAAACACCTGAAATATCTGATTTGAAGTTGAGCTGCTCAGTGAAACCGGGTCAGAGGTCGAGCTCCTCTTCCTGTCGGCGTCGCTCGGAGACGTTTGTGTTCGGTGCCTTTTTTCTTCTCATCTGTACAGAAGCCATACGATTGTTAGCTGTACAGTTCGCTCTCAGACAGCTGGAAGTACAGACTCTGCAGCTGCACACGGAAACTCTCGGGAGTCTGTATTTTTACTTTAAGGGACACAAACTGGCTCCTCAGACCGGCTGCTGTGGGATGCAGCAGTGCGGGATCTGGAGCATCTTTTTTATATAAACGAATGAATCCTAATAATTATTCTGCTGTTCGTCCCTCTGCGGGCGTCCAGTTGAAGGGGGCGTCCTGCAGGGGCGTCCTGCCGGTGCGTCCTGAATGTTCAGTCAGTCGTCCTTCGAGCTGCTTCCTGTTGTTTACGTTTCGCTTTGGGAGGAAAGTTTCCGTGGTTTATCTCCAGATCTCTGCAGGAGGGCACGGACACCAGAGTCTGTTTAAAGTCCCACGCGTTTTAGGGCTGCAGGATGTGGAAGGAGCAACTTACCGAGTGCAGAAAGGCTATAGTAGAGACGATATTGTTTAGAGAACAAATTGAATTTAGGAGATTAAAATCACACATTTACAAAAGAAGATGTGTGAAATATCGGCACTTCGTTGTCCCCCTCCTGCAGATCAACGTGGAGAAGAAATACAAAAACAAAAGGATGTTTGTTTTCCTCCCAAAGTTCAAAAATATCTTCTGTTTGTTTTGTTATTATCGAGAATCAAAAAGAGAACCAAGATTTAATTTAGTTATTTTCTGTTTTTGTTGTTTTGGGAACTTAAAGTATATATTAATATATCAGTGGTTTTTATTGAATGTGGGAATGAAAGGTTGGTTTTGTTTTGGGTGTGTGTTGGTGAAGGAGGAGAAACAGGAAGCTCCGTTATAGATCATTATCCTATTGGTGGAGAGGGGGAAGTGCAACCAGCTCTGGATTTTACTTTTATATTATTTTATTTTGGAAATCTGATTTATTCCCTAAACTGAGAGCCATCTCGCATAAATACTTTGGTAACAAATACATACTACTTTGCTTTAAGAGGTCAGGAGCTGTGAAAAGGTGCGAAACCGGTGTTTTTACTCTGGGATCTTGATAAGAAAACAAGAAATAAATACCCTTATCATTGGAAAATCATATTGTTATCCTAATATAACGCAACCCCCGTGTCTTTAATCATGACATCTAAAAAATATTGGGATAATAATAGACATTTCTTACTGAAAAGAGGTTATTCAATATTCTGAAGAATTTACCGCTTCTATTTTATTTTGAAAATCTCCAGATAACAGGATTTAAAAAATAATGTGAAGTCTGCTCTTCGTTTGATAAATTACTCAAAAAAGGGACATTTATTTTCTGCTCTTCAATCAGAATTAAAAGTAGATATTTCGATCATATTAAATGTAATAAATTGTACTGAGATTTTTTTTTTGAAACTGTTTTTTATTTTCAGGACTCGAATAAAAAGAAATCCTGTAAAAATCACTACAGCGTAATTCTCCAGAAATCACAGGATTTAAATCTCTTGATTTTATTTTTGACTTCCTCCTCCTGTGTGTGTGTGAGCTGTCTGATGGGATGGACGGGTGTCCCCCAGTTTGTGAGTTTGCACTTGTTGTACCGATGAACCTGTAAATACTTCCTTTGGTAAAGTTTTATATAAACACGGACATGGACTTAAAGACTCTGGAGTTTGTCTTAATTTGTAGTTTAATAACAAGTATAATATCACTTCTTTATTTCATGTTCTGCACCTGTCAGTTTTCACACAGTGTTAGGAGATAACTCCAGAAAAAAAGTCAAAACATTTTTTATGTATTTATTATTTAGAAAATCATACCAGCACACACAAATGAATTAATATCTCCTGATGAATTACATATATATCAAAAATATATAGATTAGGTTAAAATATGAAGCACTTTAAATCATTTTTCCTTTGGAATAAATAAAAGTAATAAAATAAATTAACTTTTTTTATTTTAAAGAATCATCTTTTCTTAATTCAAGATATTTTTTCCATCCTTTCCAGACATTGTTTTAGTTCATAGTGTATTTGAACATTGTTAAACTCTATATTAAATTGAAATATATAAGAAATGTGTGTAATAAAGGGAGGTATGAAGAAGTGCAATAACAGTGATGTATTATTTGGACTACATCTTGAAAGACCGGTGTAATTTCATTATTAAGGTTCATTTTCTATATCTTTTATAAAGTGAAAGTAAGTCATGAACAATAATGTTAACACACAAAGGCAAATAAATGCTTAATTTCTATTATTTAAATCATGTTTAATTTACAGAAACTCCTGCTGTCAGTTTTTGAACTCAATCAGTTTTTCTATAATCCGAAGGCTGTCAAAAATATAGATGTATTTTAATGTTCAAATTATTTTATTTGAATTTCCCTCACTGTAAAATAAACTCTCTGTCTTTGGTATTTATTTTTTTGATAAAAGGAAATGATATTTAATTTAATTCTTTGTTTTCTCTTCTTCTGTCCTGCAGGTGCTCAGGGAAACAGAAGGGATCCTGAGAGACAGCGCCCCCATCCTGCTGCTGGCGGTACTGCAGTATTAATATTTACGCTGCAGTTTATGATACTGCAGTATTACTGTACTCTGCTTAAGGTACTTAAACACAAGTAGTCTTTAGTTTTAATTCACTCCTGAACATTCTGATACCACAGAATTAAAATAATTGTTAAAATATTGAGTAATTTTCAGAAAAGAACATTTGACAAAATATAGATTTATATATAAATGCAATTTTATCATGTCATTCTGTATTTTTCTAAAAGTATAATACATTTAAAGAATATTAAATACATATATTTTTCTATTTAAAAAAAATACATTTAATATTCAAAGAAAATTAAATTTCTGAGATTTAAATTGTCTCAATATTTCTTGATATAATATATCTTAACCCAAAGGGATTCATAACAATATATATTATTAATAATATAAGTGAAGCTGCTCTCAGCAACATAAGGGAAACCTTTTATAAAGTATAATTATATAAAAATTGTGACAAGCATCGTGATTTACTTTGAGTATTTACAATGTTTATCCAAATTATTTCAAACATGGATTTTATCATTTCAATATAAAAGATTGTATTTCTTATTACGAAATGAATACGGAACAATTTGGTAGGAAAACATTTATACTGTTGTTGTTTTTTACTGAAATAAATTAGGGGTTATTATAAAGAAAAACTGAAAATATGGAATTTCTAGAATATTTTTTCATCACAAATTATTTAAGGTCTAAAATTAGGATTAATTTTGTTAATACTTAAATTCATTCTTAATTTGCATCCTTCTATTTTAACACAGAAGTGGCTTGAAATAAAACAACCCAACGCTTTTCTGTTAACAAAATACAAATAATGAGATTTAATTTGTTTACATTTAAAACTTTGGATGTTTTTCAAAGTCAGGATTTAATTGTATTTATTTTATTGTATTTACTTTACAAGTTATACATTTCAAAACTAAAGCCCATATTTAAGCTCATTTTAAGATTATGAATATTTATTTTTGAAAGACTGAAACACTAAAGCAGCTTTTATTGTGAAAGTTTACAGTTCAAAAGAATGTTTCCAGATATTTATTTGATCTCCGACAGCGTGTAACACTCCTTTAAATGAACTCCTATCTTCACCTCAGTGCCTTCGTGTGATCAAGCTTTATTTAGTGTTTGTTTCCTAAGGTTTTAAAGTGGAAAGTTAAAATGTAAAATGTCTTCGAAGTCTCTGAGGTTTTAGAAACTCGGCTGATTTTAGTTTCTTGGGTGAATGTTTCCTCAAAGGGATTTAAAATGTGAGAAATTATAAATCTGCTAAAAACAATGTGAATTTTACATGTAGTGTTTTTTCTGTTATGACTTCAGATATCATTTACATGATTCATGATTTCAGTCTTCACTCCAACCAACATTATCTCCTCTTTAAATTCTAAGAAAAATACTATTTTATTTACACAAGTATTTATTGTCTTTTTTTGGCCCCTTTTGTCTAATACTTTTACTGCTCTCATATTTTCATGTTTGTTGTTTAATTGTTTGTAGTTGTTTGTTGTGTATGCTAGATCTGTTTTATTTGTATTGTTTTGTTGATTTTTTTTTGTGGTGGTGCGGAGGTCTTATGTATAGTCCTGCAGCTTCTTGACCTCTGAAATATTCCTATTTTTATTTTGTTTTTGTAGTCTTAGGTTTGTGCAAATGAAATAAAATAAAAACATATATAATTAAGTTTGGACTTCAGTGTCTATCTTTTCAACAGAAAACACAGATTATGAGAAGAATATTAAACAGATTATTTGTTGGTGATTTTGTGCACTTGTGAAAATGTGTTGGATAATAGTTTCAAACCCACAATTTACCCTTTGAGGATTATTTTATGAAACAAAAGAAAAACTTAGAACGAGAAAAAAGGTTAACAATCAAAATAATATTAATAATACAATTATATTCATAATGAAATTACATAAATAAATTATGAGAAGTCAAAAAATAAATATTAATAATAATAGTAGTAGCAATAATAATAATAATAATAAAATGGAAAGCAATATTTAATGTGTATTCTTTTTATTTCATTTTCAGCACGTCATAATAAATAAATAAATATCGGCTGTAGTTTGGTAATCCAACCACCAGGGGGAGACAGCGTCATTTTCTATTTTCCTCCTGAGAAACTCAAAGAAGGGCAGCAGGTGACAGAAACTTTAAAATCAGCAATGAAATGCCAAGGAAGAAGTACAGACATATAAAGAAGCAGATTTTCTCCTGCTTTTAACCGATCATAGATGATGACCCTGGTTAAAAAACTGTGAACTGAAACAAGCAGGAGAACAAAGTATCTTCAAATCCATGCCAGGTATTAGCCAGCACCTTCAACACAATGCTACTGTTAAGCACGACTTCAAGTCCTTATCAGTTATTAGCCAAGACCATTTAGTGTCTTTCCCATTTTAGTTGTAGCCCACAAAAGCATCCCGTCCGTTCGTTTCCAGATATTGGTCATCACCTTCAACACTTGGTTGTAGGCCCAATAATAGCTCCTGCTGAACTCCAGGTATGTGTCAGCACCCACTTTGTATTTTGTATCACATTAACTCCCTGTCTGTCGCACAATCCAGATATTAGTCAGAATTCTTCACTGCGTGTCTGGTTTCACTCGGAGTCTTCAACGCAATGCTTTGCCGTGTTTATAAGACATGTCAGTGTGTTCCAGGTATAAGCCATACCCTTAAGATCATTCAGCCTCCTTCACATTTAAGTTGCAGACCTCTAAATCTTTCCTTCTGTTCCTGTACAGGTATTAGTCAGCACCAGCAGTCAGTAACTCCCTGCCTGTTTCACAATACCAGATATTAGCCCTAACCAGTCATATTACTTTCCAAGCATTAGTTGCATCTCTCAAACATTTCCAGGAAACCTCCTTTTTACATCCAGCCATCTGGTCTAGTCAGGCGTGTCTTCCACACAATGCTTTGTCATTCATATCAACATGTCAGTGTGTGCCAGTAAGTCATACCTTTCACCATGCCAGATTTCACCATGCACTCCAGTCTCTGCCAGCAGGTATTAGCCAAGACCATTAAAGTCCCCATCACATTATAGTTGCAACCTTCCAAATCCTGGCTCCTATTTGTTTCCAGGTTTTAGTCAGCAAGGTATTAGCAACACACTCCAGTTCTTTCCAGGTATTAGTCAGGTCCCTCTCCACACCACTGACTGTCTTTTGTGCTGATGAAGACAGGCAGAGAGCTGAGTGTGACTTTTCTGAACCTTGTAGAGATGGACAATGAGCAGAGTAAGGACAAAGGCCCACTTTTCTTGGTGGGGGTCACTCTGTAGTTGTTTTTAGTCTCTTTTGTAATCTTAATGCAGATCTTGATATTTCTGTACAGCACACCGCTTCTAGGGACACAGTTTGATTTGAACGGACCCTATTCAGCTGATGTTCAGGTGTATATCAGTATGTAGGGTCTCTACTTTAAAGAGTCCTCTCCTGCTGATGTTCAGGTGTATATCAGTATGTAGAGTCTCTACTTTAAAGAGTCCTCTCCTGCTGATGTTCAGGTGTATATCAGTATGTAGCGTCTCTACTTTAAAGAGTCCTCTCCTGCTGATGTTCAGGTGTATATCAGTATGTAGAGTCTCTACTTTAAAGAGTCCTCTCCTGCTGATGTTCAGGTGTATATCAGTATGTAGCGTCTCTACTTTAAAGAGTCCTCTCCTGCTGATGTTCAGGTGTATATCAGTATGTAGCGTCTCTACTTTAAAGAGTCCTCTCCTGCTGATGTTCAGGTGTATATCAGTATGTAGAGTCTCTACTTTAAAGAGTCCTCTCCTGCTGATGTTCAGGTGTATATCAGTATGTAGTGTCTCTACTTTAAAGAGTCCTCTCCTGCTGATGTTCAGGTGTATATCAGTATGTAGTGTCTCTACTTTAAAGAGTCCTCTCCTGCTGATGTTCAGGTGTATATCAGTATGTAGTGTCTCTACTTTAAAGAGTCCTCTCCTGCTGATGTTCAGGTGTATATCAGTATGTAGTGTCTCTACTTTAAAGAGTCCTCTCCTGCTGATGTTCAGGTGTATATCAGTATGTAGTGTCTCTACTTTAAAGAGTCCTCTCCTGCTGATGTTCAGGTGTATATCAGTATGTAGTGTCTCTACTTTAAAGAGTCCTCTCCTGCTGATGTTCAGGTGTATATCAGTATGTAGTGTCTCTACTTTAAAGAGTCCTCTCCTGCTGATGTTCAGGTGTATATCAGTATGTAGAGTCTCTACTTTAAAGAGTCCTCTCCTGCTGATGTTCAGGTGTATATCAGTATATAGGGTCTCTTATGTTCTCATACTGCCTGTGCTGCAGCTCCTCTTTTACCCCCCTGTCTGAAACCAGAGCCCAGTCCGCTCTGATTGGTTAGCTCGCCGGCTCTGTTGTGATCGGTCAACCGCTTAAGAGATGTCCCGCCCCCTAACCTTTCCCCTCTGTGGGACCATTAAGGGTTCCTTCTTAGCTACCGCTCTCTCTAAACAAAGGAGTGCACTGGAGCAGTTTCAGGCAGGGGGGAAACACAGGGATTTAAGCCTTTGCAGACCATTTACATGCACACTTCTCAAGACGACATGAAGGTTAGATAAATTAAGGAAATAAAATGTAATATCATTGATTCCAAAATCATACGACCTTGTTCACTTGTTCTATCTGCGCCACTCCCCCCCCCCCCCCCTCCATATATACTGCTGTTTTTATGTAATCAGATGTACTGTAATATGTATGTCCTACACTTCTTGCATTTCCTATTTTATTTATGTGTCTTTCTTTCACTATGTTTCCTTTGTTGTCACTGCACCACCCCTGTGAACCAGTTACTGATGCTGAATGAATATAGAGGAGGGGGACCCCTGTGACGTCACAGACATAAAGGCAAGGGGGCTTGTCTGACGTCAGAGATTACAAAATCAAAGGGTGAGCTTGTGAAGGAACACACAGAGAAAGGGGAGGCGTTATGTGGGTGACGTAACGACGCAGAGGGAGGGACGTAACGTCACCGTGAGCAGCCGCTTCTCCTTTTAAAGCCTCCGGAGGGACCGACAGACGGACAGACGCGCAGCCGGACCTTAAATACCTCTGAGCGGCTGTACCGAGGACATTTGACAGCTGAGAGGACCAGGTTCTTTTTCTTTCTGATCCCTGATGGAGCTCCTGCAGAAATTCCTGCACCACCACCACCACCGGGTCTAAAGCTCCGCTCCGCCCGGTGTCCTCCCGTGATTCGGTGCCCGGTTCCGTGCTCTGTGAGCGGGCCGCCGTCTCCTCCGTGACTCTCTGTTCTCATGCGATTCTTCAGACTCACATTCAAGTGTTTCGTGGATTGTTTTTGAAGGTCGCAGCCAGATTCTTGGTAAAATTCTCTTTATTTTTTATTTTTTGGATACATTTTTTTTATTTTCCCCTAGAATCGTGTCTCTTTCTCTGCATTGGAGGAAAGAAATGTCTCCAGATTATTACTAGACATTATTCGATTTTTTTTCTTAATTTTCATTCAAATTAAATTGATTTTTCACCAAAATACAACAGATTCTGGTGCATTATCCACGATCCACCTGCACCTCGCTGAGATTGATAATAATATTGTATTATTTCTGAAGAAGCAGCGAGAATAGAGATCCTGCACCCAGGACGGGCTGCACCTGCTGGACTGACTCATCTGTTTCTGACCGGGACTCTGGGAGGAGGTGCTGCACACACTGAGGCTGTGAGGCTGCACAAATAAAGAGGTTAGAGGCTGAAAATACCAGTGCAACCAGTGCAGACTGAGGGGTTTGTTACTGGTATCTATCTGTGAGGAAGAGACAGATTTCAGAACTGAAAGAAGAAGAGAAATCAGCTTTTAAAGGTACCCAAATAAACTGTCTAAAAAGTGCAGACTGCTCCTTTAGATGGTGTTTGAGGGAAGTGAGTGAACTGATTTAAAGAGGTAAAACCTGCAGAATCAAAGGGAAGCAAATAACTTTTGACTTCATCTGACTCTGTTTAGATCTGGTGATTGGACTCGAGGTGGGAAAATATCAGATTTTGAAGCAAAAACTTCCAAGGGCAAAGAGACTGAATTTACCAGCAACCAGTGCTGACTGTGGGGTTTGTTACTGGTATCCGACAGTGGAAAAAGACACAGATTTTAGTACCGACAGAAGAAGAGACAACAGCCATTAAAGGGTACAAAACACCTGAGAGTACTGTGCAAAGACTGCTCCTTTAATTGACTGAAATAAATCAGATTTAAGTGAAATCTGCAGAATTAAAGGGAAGCAAAGCGAGATTTTTGACGACATCTGACTTTGTTTGTTTCTAGTTATTTAGGCGAGTCTAAGTGGGAAACCACCAGATTCTGGGACTCAGAAACAGGACTTGACCGGGTTTTTGACCAACTTTGTTTTTTAAATAAGTGATTCCTGACTGGACTTTTGAGCGATGGAGAAGCAGGCGCTGCCGGCCTCCTCCTGCTCTCTGGTTCTCCTGGAGGAAACCAAGAAGAACCCTCTCCTACATCCAAACGGTGCCTGTGGTTACCCCACAGCTGCCACTAACGGTACCCTGGTCCCGTTGACGGGGGCGGGGTCCAGTGGTGGAGCATGTGCCGGGCCGGAGAAGAAGGTGGCACCGGCTGTGCCCGCGTATGAAGAGCGAGAAACCTGGACCCGGCAGATGGACTTCATGATGTCCTGCGTGGGCTTCGCCGTCGGCCTGGGAAACGTGTGGAGGTTCCCGTACCTGTGCTACAAGAACGGAGGAGGTGAGTCTGATTTGAGTGACAGGAGTGGGTGAGGAAGAGACAGATTTTAGTTTTGAAAGAAGAAGAGAAATCAACTTTAAAAGGTTCAAAGACACTGAATTGTGCAAAGAGTGCGGACTGCTCCTTTAATTGATGTAGGGCAAACTGATTTTAAGTGACAAAACCTGCAGAATTAAAGGGAGGCCAAGAGAGATTTTTGACTCCAGCGGACTTTGTTTCTGCCCAAGGGAAAATATCCGATTCTGGGGCAAAAACGTCTAAGAATTGAAGGGCAAAGAAGCTGAAGAGAGAGATTTTAGTGCTGAAAGAGAAAGATAAATCAGCTTTAAAGGTTTAAAAACACAGAAATCACTCGTGCACAAAGTGTGTACTGCTCCACCAGCTGGTTATTGAGGAATGCTAAGTATTAAGTTAAGTGTTAAAAACCTGCAGAACTAAAGGGAAGCAAAGAGAGCTACAAGAAAGGAGGAGCTGAGTCTGTGGGCGGGGCTTATGTTTGAAAGGGGGCGTGGTTTCGACTGAGTTTTGTGTAATTTGCATGTCATTGATTTGCTATTGATCGCAAAGGGGGCAGCTTGTGTGTGTGTGTGTGTGTGTGTGTGTGTGTGTGTGTGTGTGTGTGTGTGTGTGTGTGTGTGTGTGTGTGTGTGTGTGTGTGTGTGTGTGTGTGTGTGTGTGTGTGTGTGTGTGTATTGATCTTCCTGCAATTACAGTAGTTCACCCCTCCATATGCCATTTTGAGAAAATCTCACGACGACTCTTTATAATTTTATGCTAAATAACTTATTTTCCAGAATCCTTTGAGCCCATTTCTGACACAGGATTACAATTAAGGTTGAATAAATCTTATGAGTGTTTTTTTTAGTTGAGGAAAGCCCCATGTACTATTTATGTAAACTGTGAGTGTGTGTGAGTAACTGTAGCCAGTGAATGAATAGTTCAGTGTGTGTGTGTGTGTGTGTGTGTGTGTGTGTGTGTGTGTGTGTGTGTGTGTGTGTGTGTGTGTGTGTGTGTGTGTGTGTGTGTGTGTGTGTGTGTGTGTGTGTGTGTGTGTGTGTGTGTGTGTGTGTGTGTGTGTGTGTGTGTGTGTGTGTGTGTGTGTGTGTGTGTTTGTCGACAGTGGGATTAATTGACTCACAGTAACAAAGTCACTTTATTTGAACACGAAGAAAGGCTTTCCTCCCTCCATTCCCCTCCTATATCCTTTTCACGCGACTACTTACTGAAGAAATCACAAATTAGACAGAAAATATACGCGATAGGCTAAGGGGCGGGACATCTCTAAGCGGTTGACCGATCGCAACAGACCCGGCCAGCTAACCAATCAGAGCAGACTGGGCTCTGGTTTCAGACAGAGGGGGAAAAGAGGTGCTGCAGCACAGGCAGTCTGAGGGAAATAAAGAGCTCTTCACCCGATAGAAGGTTGGTATTTGGCCTTGAGGTCATGTGTTTGTGAGGTAAACAACAACACTTCCTGTAGAAGAAAGAAGTTATGATCTGTGCAGCCAGAGGACAAATTAATATTTAACAGTCGGCCGTGAAAACCTTTACTTTCATCATTAACGTTCCTGTGAAGAGGTGGATCATTGACAGTCACTGTGAAAACGGGTTTTTCTTTTGGTTGTTTTTAAAGATTTCATTTGGAAATAGCCTCTGAACAAAGGTTGTTTACTATCAGACAGAAGAATGCCTTGGAAGTTTCTTCTTATTTTGTCTAATAAAAACACTTCCTAGTATAAGACCTGCAGGTATTTGCTTCAGTACAAATTCAGGAGTAAAAGTATAAAATACAAAATATTCTCGTGAACATTTAAGATGTTTAATTTCCAATGATATGAAACTGAGAAAAGCCAAAAAATCCTGGAAACGCAACATATTTCTGTTTAAAAATGGACATTAATTAACCAATTATACCTTTTTCCTGATTAATATTTTGATAATCAACTAATAAATGTATTTTTTAGCTCTGATCAAACGTCTCTCAAGTTAATTCGTATTAATGGATGAGAGGAATTCATTTAATTTATCAAGCAAGACAGTCAACCATGTTCTGGTGTTTTGTGTCTCAGTCAACCATGTCCTGGTGTTTTGTGTCTCAGTCAACCATGTCCTGGTGTTTTGTGTCTCAGTCAACCATGTCCGTGATAATAGTTGAATTAAAGGGAGGAGGAGGAGCAGAGCGTATCTCTCCTCTGTCCAAATGAAACAACAGAGACAAACTGCTGACGGAGAATAAAGATTTGTTTCTTATTACCTGAAAAGGTCTCTTTCACACAGTTTCTGCAGGATGGAAAGGTCTCAATGTTCACACAGATAGAGGAGTGAGAGGAGGAGGAAGAAGAGGAGGGGGAGAAGGTCAGACTCATGTTAAATCACTAAGTATCAAAAGAAAAGGTTGAGTTCTCACATTACAGAGACATGCTGATCTAAAGGTCTCCCCTCCTCCTCCTCCTCCTCCTCCTCCTCCTCCTCCTCCTCCTCTCCCACTCTGCTGCTTAACACCTGATTTATAAAACAATGTCTCTCTCTTTAAAGGAGCACTTTTATCTGCAGCATGGCGTCATTGTTATGCAGTTCCGGAGTCTCTGAACAACAGAGCCGTGTAGCTAACCAATCAGAGCAGACTGGGCTCTGGTTTCAGACAGAGGGTGAAAAGAGGTGCTGCAGCACAGGCAGTATGAGAAACATAAAGAGCTTTCTGAACATTAGAGCATGGAGAGATCAATAATGCAGCTGCTGATCTACCTGCTCATCTGCAACACACACACACACACACACACACACACACACACACACACACACACACACACACACACACACACACACACACACACACACACACACACACACACACACACACACACACACTATTTCCCCAACTTCTGTCCAATTTATGTCCTTATCCGGTTGTCCTCCCTTCCCTCAACAAAGTTGCAATTTATTATCCTGCAGAGTGTGTGCCCTTCATGTAGTGACTGCAGCAATAACACACACACACACACACACACACACACAGTGATTCTCTGCTCCAGTGATTATGAAATGACCTGCAGCTCAGTGTTCATCTTTCAGAGATCAGCCCTGTCCTCGGGCAACTACTGTCTGTCTGTGTGTGTGTGTGTGTGTGTGTGTGTGTGTGTGTGTGTGTGTGTGTGTGTGTGTGTGTGTGTGTACGCGTGTTTTCTATCTTTGTGAGCACCAGCTATGGTTGGAGACCTTCACATTCAGTACATGTTGTCCAGTCCTTGTTCTTCATTTGTTTGTTGAGTGTTCCTTAAAGCGTCTTGAAAGTTAATTTATCCCAAAATTAAAGCCTTAATTGTGATTTGAATGCTCCAACACGGAGTAGGATTTCATGAATCATCTTCTCTGCGTTGTATTTTATGCCTTTTGCTTTTATAACATGCATATCTTGAAATTGCACATAATATTGGTCTTAAATTTAACTCCAGTAGCATTAAATAAGACTAAAGAATCTGACGTATAAATTCCCTTAATCTGTAGAAAGCTGGAACTCGTGATGAGTTTTGAGATAAGTTGTTTGTAGATCACATCAAAGTCCCTTTTCTATCTCCGAATTGTTTTATATGGAATAAACAAGACGACTACAAAAGTAAAATGCGTTCCGGTCGCCTTGTGAAGCTATCAGAGGTTATTGAGGAGGTTTTAGAGGATGGAGGATTCAGCCCAGATCGGTTTGGTGTAGGTTTTTAGTGTAGCCTTGCAGGGTGCGTTTCCTCCGTGGTGATGCAACACTACCGGCTCTATAGGTCAGGTTGGAAAGGCCCTGTGGTTTCCTGCTTCAACTGGGACTAGGGAAGGGACAGAGCTTCCAATATTTGACTGTTTTCAAATGATAAACCACACAATCTGCAGCGGATTCCCATTTAAGAATGCTGAAAACCTGTGTAGGCCCACTTTTATCCACTAATAAATCTGATCAGGACTCAATGTGAGGAATCGCCAAAGAACTGGACTGTTGAGCAGTTTGGAAAATGGCATTGCTATCAATAAATTCTTATCCAGAGTTATCAAATTCATCTGGTTATTGGAGAGTTTTGGAGGATTCAAGGGTTAGGAAAGAGTGCTTCAGGTTGTAGTGGTCTTTCCGGAGTTTCTGACGATCATTAGCCATGATAAAGTAGTCCTTGAAGACTCCCTAAAGGACCTTTATGGTGTTCAAACGATCACGGATGAGAAGACGATTAACCTCGAAAAGGTTAAAGGGGTTGTGATTAGTTTCCAAGGGTCTTCGAGACAGTCCTGATCAGTTCTGCAGCCAAACAGATCTTATCAGAGGGCATTAGGTGCTTATCAGATCCTCTCATTGCTCCCTGGTAATGAACCTTTGCTCGGGTCAGCGGTGAAGATATGAATGCTTTTTAATGGCCGCTGTGTGTGTGTTCGTGTGTGTCTGTGTGTGTGAATGAAGACAGGCTGCCAAGTGTGACATCATCATCCCTCTCGCCACGTGGACCAGAGATTAACAGGAGTGGCCTGTAATCTCTTAATCCTGTTGGCAGACTTCACTGCTCTCCTTGTTCCCGCTCCTGGTTCTCTCCCCTCCCCTTGCTCTGGGGGTCCTGGAGGAATGTTTGGAGGTCCTTGTCGATGTTGCAGGTGTTGCTGAGGAGGGCTTTGGCTAAATTTCCAAGAGATATTAGATGTTTTCGGACAACAGATCAGAAGAACTCCTCAGAAAACTGCATACTTTGTACGGGGTATTTTAGTGTTTGCATCATATTGACAACGGAGTACCTTTTACAATTTAGGTTCAGAGGGTGTCCTATGTGCTACTGGGTTAGCCTTTTACTACTTGCTTAGTCTTATTGGTACCTGGTTAGTCTATGTTCTCCTTGGTTAGTGTTTGTGTTACTGGGTTAGCCTCTGTGCTACTGGGTTAGCCTCTGTGCTACTGGGTTAGCTCATGGGTAGCGGCTCTCAATAGTTTTTTGTGTTGAAGAACTTCTGGACTCAGGGGTCCTTTCAGAGTCCCCTTTGCGTCATACCTTCCTAGGGGTTAACGAGCAGGTTCCTTTGAGATGTCCCTAGCCATTCCTCTGTGAGTTTTGGAAGATATTCCATATAGGGGTGGGCCATTCTCTCCTTTTATATGCATCCCATGAGACAAACAACGGAGAAAAGCCAACACCGTATTGGTGGAAACTCTTTCTGTGCACCGTATAAAACCTCCTATTGCCCAATCACAGATCCCAGTGTGTTTCCTGTAACCATTTAAGGGGTTTTAACAAGTTACCAGAGATCATTGAGGTTGAAAGAGGTTGGATTCTTGCTTAAAGGTCTTCCATTGATGGTTAAACATGTGTCAGTGTTATTTATGGAGTAATAAGGGAACTCAGGGAGGTATTGGTGATACTTGAGGGCATTGCAGAGCAGTTGAGAGTTCAGACGGTTCATTGAAGACGTTCTTTTAGGTGTGTTTTGTGCGGAAATAACACACAAGATCACAACGTTTCACCGGCACAGCACCATTGACTTCAAGGGTAGGTTTTGGAGTTGCATCACTGTCTATCTCATGTCAGTTTATGGAGATCACTCTCTTCTCTGCGATGAACCTCGTTTAAAGTCCAGATATAAAACATATTATGACCTTAATAACTTATCTGTTCCTGGTCGAATGGAACACTGAATTAATTTCAGTTTGTAAGCCAGGTGAGCTAAGCTAAGTTAGCATTTGGCTGCAGTCACTGATGAGGCAGACACTCAGAGCGGGAAGACCTTTTATTATTGTAATTTTTGGATCATTTTTATGAGCAACTGAACGTTTGTAGGTTTGACATATGCACAAGATGTGCATGTAAATAAAGTCAATATGAGCTTATCTGCATTATTTGTTTTTGGGTTAACTTAGTAACAAACCATTGCAAATACAAAGCGCACCGAAAGCTAATTTTGCTGTTTATCTGATGCTATTACAAGCTTAGCGCTACGGCTAATAGCAAAATCATAACAAGATAGAATAAGATGATGAAGACTTTTTAAAATAGGATGTTGCTGAGGGCTTTGCAGAGTGTTTGATGGCGTTGATGGCTCTGTTATTAGCTCCGTCATCAGTCCCTCGGCCCTGCTGCGCTTAGCCCAGTGACTTACTGTGGATTAGCCAGCTTAGCTAGCTAACTGTAGCGTTGCAGCTTAGTGGGCTAACTGCAGCCGCGGAAATGATTCCTGTCTATTTCTGCCCCCGTCTCACTTTCAGCTCTGAACTAACATGTCACCCAACATGTGGCTCAGTAGATAAAGGGGATCTACACAAACATGACTTTGATTCCGTCACTTTACGCTTAATGCTAGTCTATTCTAAACGTTAACGCGAAGGAAAAACACGCTTTTAGCTTTTAAGGCCTGTTTTCCCTCTCCATAACTGGACTAAATATCATTATTATACATTTGAAGCTTCCATTAATGTTCTCTAATTAGGGTTTGAATGTCTGGCGTCATATCGTAGATGTGTAAATGTAATTAAATGAGTGCCTTTTATTTGGCGCTCTCTCTGCTGACATCTGTTTCTATTTCTTACTGCATTTAGAGAAACCTGTGGATTTGTTTTGTACCTGAATACAATATAAATAAAGATCTTCTAATCCTTTTAGATGTAATCACTATCTAAATAATGTAAAATTGTGTGCAGCAGGCAGGAGAGTATCAGTAGGATTAACGCCAATAAAGTACCAAATAAAAGTTGACTTTTGGAGTGGGTTACGTTTGGGGTTATTGGATCAGTCTGAAACAATGCTTTATCTTTTACAAGACTTTGCACTGTCTCTATGTTTCAGAGGAAAATCCGTTTTAAACCACATGTGATTTTAATGAATGAGCAAAAAACACATTGGTTAAAGTTAAAAGGGTTTTGAGTGCAGGACGTGTTGCAGAGTGTTTCTACCCAGTCGTTTTTCTCCTTTAACTTCGCTGTAGCATCTTCATCAACACCATAAATAGATTTCAAACTGCAGGTTTTAAGGATTCAGTTTATTGTCATTTTTTTGTGGACGATACATGAAGTGCTGTTTCGTGCAGCCCACAGCAGGGAAAAGACCGTTAACAAATATCTAAATATTAAGAATTATCATGGAAATTATACAACTACAAACTAAAAATATCCATAAAAGCAGCAGCGTGCGTTAAAGTGCAAGGTGTTCATTCATGAAGCGGGGCAGGGGAGTCACTGCAGCGTGAGACGGTCTGACTTAAAGTAAAACTATACACGAAGAACTGGGAGGTTTAAAATGTCTACAAGAATGTAGAATAAATAATACAGTAGTGTGAGAAGTGTTGGCAGCTGGTGTGTATATGTGTGTGTGTGAGTGTGTGTGTAAATTATAACTCCATTGTGCTCTGTAATCCCATCATCACTGAGTTACTGACGAGCTAACAGCATTACTCCACTTAGCCCTGTGTGTGTGTGTGTGTGTGTGTGTGTGTGTGTGTGTGTGTGTGTGTGTGTGTGTGTGTGTGTGTGTGTGTGTGTGTGTGTGTGTGTGTGTGTGTGTGTGTGTGTGTGTGTGTGTGTGTGTGTGTGTGTGTGTGTGTGTGTGTGTGTGTGTGTGTGTGTGTGGGGATTTTTATTGAGCTGCTGTAATGGACGTTGCCCCCCCCCCCCCCACCTGACGCTCTGCAATCTGGAATCACCAGCAGCTGGTGTGTGTTGATGCTAAACTATGCTATGCTATGCTATGCTATGCTATGCTAGGCTAACACAAAATAACGGTGTGTATGTAAGTAGCTAATGCTAACGCTAACATTTGTAGCACCTATGTAGAGGTATGGATTGAGATGGAAAAAGGAAAAGAATAACTGCAATAACAAATCAACATACTTTATACTTTAAATACAAATAAGATCATTGAATTAAATGGTGCAATAAAAATAGTAAACGTGGAATAAACTTTAAACATGTTTAATTCCGTTAGACACAACTGAGCTTAAAAATAACGACTGTACAGTGGAATCATAATATCAACTTTGATTGAGGGTTAGCATAGAGACGTCTTGACAGTCCTGATTTTAATCTTCTCCTGCAATAAGAGGTGGAAAGTATTCATTTTCATTTGCAGATTTTCCACCAATTACATCAAAAAATGCACAAACTTTGAATGGAAACTCGCCGCGCTGTGTTCCTCCTGTCTCAATAAACACAGAAGAGGGCAGGACACAACGAAAGGCCAGTGTTCGTATTGATTTTAGATTACCTTTTAAAAAGAGATCAACAAAAAATCAACAATTTGTGAAGATCTGTAGCAGAGGATACGATGGCCTTCCATATTATGTGACTGACTTTGTGCTCTGTGATGTGTTGGCTCATTCTGACAACAGGTTAGGGTTATTATAAGTAACGCTTTTTTAATCACAAATAATCTCCCTCTCCCCCTCTCTCTCTCTTTTTTCTCTCCCTCCCTCCCTCATTGTATAATAGCTCAGTGTGTAATGGCAGCTGCTGTTATATAACTCCTGGCTCACATCAACCCTCCCTCTCCCTCTTTCTCTCCTCCCTCCTTCTCTCCTCCCTCCCAGTATCATTCCAGTTTGATTCCATTCATTCCAGGTCCTGGTATAACTGTGACCCAGTTACCCCCTGTAGTGTGTGTGTGTTTGTTTGTTTGTGTGTGGACCCTCATTCACACCAATTAAAATACCAACGAGAGAGAGGGAGGGAGAGAGAGAGGGAGAGCATTCCTAATTGTTCATTCATGTCTCTTGCAACAGTTCAGAGTAAAGGAGAGGAAGTATTTTTGATTCATTCATCTCAAAGAGTCCTCTCCTGCTGATGTTCAGGTGTGTATCAGTATGTAGTGTCTCTACTTTAAAGAGTCCTCTCCTGCTGATGTTCAGGTGTGTATCAGTATGTAGTGTCTCTACTTTAAAGAGTCCTCTCCTGCTGATGTTCAGGTGTATATCAGTATGTAGTGTCTCTACTTTAAAGAGTCCTCTCCTGCTGATGTTCAGGTGTATATCAGTATGTAGAGTCTCTACTTTAAAGAGTCCTCTCCTGCTGATGTTCAGGTGTATATCAGTATGTAGAGTCTCTACTTTAAAGAGTCCTCTCCTGCTGATGTTCAGGTGTATATCTGTATGTAGTGTCTCTACTTTAAAGAGTCCTCTCCTGCTGATGTTCAGGTGTATATCAGTATGTAGTGTCTCTACTTTAAAGAGTCCTCTCCTGCTGATGTTCAGGTGTATATCAGTATGTAGAGTCTCTACTTTAAAGAGTCCTCTCCTGCTGATGTTCAGGTGTATATCAGTATGTAGCGTCTCTACTTTAAAGAGTCCTCTCCTGCTGATGTTCAGGTGTATATCAGTATGTAGAGTCTCTACTTTAAAGAGTCCTCTCCTGCTGATGTTGAGGTGTATATCAGTATGTAGTGTCTCTACTTTAAAGAGTCCTCTCCTGCTGATGTTCAGGTGTATATCAGTATGTAGTGTCTCTACTTTAAAGAGTCCTCTCCTGCTGATGTTCAGGTGTATATCAGTATGTAGCGTCTCTACTTTAAAGAGTCCTCTCCTGCTGATGTTCAGGTGTATATCAGTATGTAGCGTCTCTACTTTAAAGAGTCCTCTCCTGCTGATGTTCAGGTGTATATCAGTATGTAGAGTCTCTACTTTAAAGAGTCCTCTCCTGCTGATGTTCAGGTGTATATCAGTATGTAGTGTCTCTTTATTTTTCTCATACTGCCTGTGCTGCAGCACCTCTTTTCACCCTCTGTCTGAAACCAGAACCAAGTCTGCTTTGATTGGTCAGCTGGCCGACTCTGTTGTGATTGTTCAACCGCTTAAAGACGTCCCGCTCCTTAACCTATCACGTGCAATGTGTTGGAATGCTAGCCAATAGGAGCGTGAGTGTTTTGTAGTGATGTCACTGAGTTCTGCAATCAAACAAAGGAGTCCAATGGAGGCGTTTCAGGCAGGAGTGGGTGGGGAAACTCCCTCTGGAGGGAACACAGGGATTCAAGCCTTTGCAGAACATTTACATGCACAGAAAACCTTGATAAAACACTTCAGGAAAGGGAAACTCCTTCTATGTACTTCAAGTTTCTTTTTCTTTATCTGTCAATAGTTGTTTGCATTTTAGCCCGAGTTTCATCCAAACCTTTTTTCAACATGCCTTATTTGTGGATTTCTATGATTTGTTAAATGTTTGAAAAAATGCGAAGTGAAAGCTATGAAACGTGGACGTATGTACCGTGGTGAAACGCACAAAAAAGCCTATTGATGTCGTCCATGAAGTCTAGACTTGTGAACCCGGCGAGTGGCACGGGAGGCGAGGGCCGTTCCTTAATCAACAAAATACATGTTCTATCATTTTTACCCGCCAAAGAGCACGGACGTTTGTCCTTTCTTCCTTTCCTGCTGTGAGCTCTTTAGACGGAGACAGGATTACATATGAATAAAAAGGAGGAGACAGGAGCAGTGAGACGGAGAGAAAGGATGAGGAGGATGAAAAGATGAAGAGTCACTTCCTTTCTGTTCTTCTGTTACATAAATCTCTCTTCGTGATGCTGGTGAAATAAACATGAGACCCAAATTGCTACCAGAGTTGGTCAGACTTATTAAAGACAGGCAGCGTTAAAGGAGCCGACAGATTGTAATGCTTCATATCGGTAATACAGCAAATATTGAGGAAGGAATGACTCCCAAAACCAGGAAATTAGTTAGCATTCTAGTACTTCCTGTTCCTTCTTCTAGAGGTCAATGGTTTCCTGAATCTGTTTTTGGTTAGAAGCCTGAATTTAGGTCTGTGGTTAACACAAACTGAAGAGATTTTAACGTTTTGTTCTAAAATAAGTCGGTAACTCCCCAACAAGTGTCTAAATGAGACGACTAACCGTCGTCACGCCCAACATTAGCCGCCCTTAGCTTAGCGGTGGGGACCTGAAGCCATGTGACCGTGCTGTAGTTCCTTTATAGCCCAACATTAGCCGCCTTTAGCTTAGCGGTGGGGACCTGAAGCCATGTGACCGTGCTGTAGTTCCTTTATAGCCCAACATTAGCCTCCTTTAGCTTAGCGGTGGTGATGTGGAGTCATGTGACCGTGCTGTAGTTCCTTTATAGCCCAACATTAGCCTCCTTTAGCTTAGCGGTGGTGACGTGAAGTCATGTGACCGTGCTGTAGTTCCTTTATAGCCCAACATTAGCCGCCTTTAGCTTAGCGGTGGTGGCGTGAAGTCATGTGACCGTGCTGTAGTTCCTTTATAGCCCAACATTAGCCTCCTTTAGCTTAGCGGTGGTGACGTGGAGTCATGTGAACGTGCTGTAGTTCCTTTATAGCCCAACATTAGCCTCCTTTAGCTTAGCGGTGGAGACGTGAAGTCAGGTGACCGTGCTGTAGTTCCTTTATAGCCCAACATTAGCCTCCTTTAGCTTAGCGGTGGTGACGTGAAGTCATGTGACCGTGCTGTAGTTCCTTTATAGCCCAACATTAGCCTCCTCTAGCTTAGCGGTGGTGATGTGGAGTCATGTGACCGTGCTGTAGTTCCTTTATAGCCCAACATTAGCCTCCTTTAGCTTAGCGGTGGTGACGTGAAGTCATGTGACCGTGCTGTAGTTCCTTTATAGCCCAACATTAGCTTTTTTAGATTGCATTTACACCTCAACTATCATAAAGTGGTGTCAACATGGTTGGGATTATCCTGCTGAACAAAATGTGTAAGCATCATAAACGTGTGTTTGCCAAAGAGCTTATTTTCTGCAAAACTACACATTCCAATGGAAAGATCCTTTTGGGTTTTTATCAATAAAACCCTTTTGATGCTTACTTCTAGGTGGACCTACAAAAGTACGTCCTCACTGAATAGTTTCCAGACTGCTCTTATCTTCATATGTGTTGAATCTGCCTTTATTAACATGAAGTGATCCTTTACCCCTGCAGGCGTCTTCCTGATCCCCTACATGCTGATCGTGTTTGTCGGAGGGATCCCGGTCTTCTTCCTGGAGATCGCTCTGGGACAGTTCATGAAGGCCGGCAGTATTAACGTCTGGAACATCGCTCCACTCTTTAAAGGTGCAGTACGCCACAAATGTTTTGCTTTAAAACCACCATCGCATCTTTGCAAATACAACGAAACTTCGAAGCAGATCTCAAAAACCTGACAAACTTACACTCAGTAGGGACAATTTAGGAAAGGATTGAGTTTGATAATGAATTCATGTGCATCACTTGCAGCTACTATATCAATTTTGCACCCTTCTTTTTAAATCACAATTCATTTTACAGACCTACTATCTGTCCAGATTCACAACAGATATTGTTGGTATACCAGCAGAAACACGGCCATAAACAAAGGATATAAACAGCACACTTCATACATTTTACAAGCGTGCCAAGTACAGTGACTAAATAAAAAGCGGCATGCACTCCTTTCTAAGGAAAACCATTGACAGCCCTGTTTGGGGTCACGTTGCCTTGACTACAGATGTAAATTTGTGGACGTGGTAATCAGGTGAAGGTCAGTCTGCAAACATTTCTATCAAAGTTTATCTGGAAGTTGTTAATCTGTGATATGCTGCTGTATACGTGCTTGCAGACACGGCTGGAAAACTACCAGGAAAATGCACACGCACGCACACACACACACACACACACACACACACACACACCCTCTTTCATGCCACCCGATTCCTTTACATCTATTAGTGCTACACACACAGCGTTTATCAGATGTTAGATCTTTACAGGTGACTGTGTGTGTGTGTGTGTGTGTGTGTGTGTGTGTGTGTGTGTGTGTGTGTGTGTGTGTGTGTGTGTGTGTGTGTGTGTGTGTGTGTGTGTGTGTGTGTGTGTGTGTGTGTGTGTGTGTGTGTGTGTGTGTGTGTGTGTGTGTGTGTGTGTGTGTGTGTGTGTGTGTGTGTGTGTGTGTGTGTGTGTGTGTGTGTGTGTGTGTGTGTGTGTGTGTGTGTGTGTGTGTGTGTGATACACAGACCACCTTCTCCTGACCTTTAAACTTCAGGGGGTGTTGACACAGCTCCACCTTTACATTCTTACAGACAGAGCCGATAAGGAAACGACACCAAGAGTCAACATCCCATGATTTACTGATCTGAGGACCCACAGGGGATCATCATCCAAAAATAATGCTTGTGTTATTTGTGTGTTGCGCATCCACCCCATATTTTAGTAGCTTTCAGCTTTCCACCAAGTTTCATGAGCATCTGTCCTGTAGTTTTCCAAACAAAGCCAGAAGCATGACTTCTTTGACGGCTGTACCAATACTAGGATGGGTTGATTGCTATTGGGACTATTTCCCACAGCTTGTGTTGCCTGGTTAGTTTCTGACCCTTCATCTCATGTCCCCCTCAGGTCTGGGTTACGCCTCCATGGTGATAGTGTTTTTCAGCAACACCTACTACATCATGGTGTTGGCCTGGGGCTTCTACTACCTGATCAAGTCCTTCAACGCCACCCTCCCTTGGTCCACGTGCGACAACGAGTGGAACACGCCCAACTGCATCGAGATCTTCCGCCACCAGGACTGCATCAACGGCACGCTGGCCAATGACACTATCAACGGGAACATGACCTGCGCCGAACTCGCCAACGCCCGGTCGCCCATCATCGAGTTCTGGGAGTGAGTTCTGTTTCATTTCTCTTTGGGTTTTGGTGAACAGGTGAGCTTGGGTTTGGTTTGATTAGTCCTGATTAATCTGGGGTTTATCGGGGTTCTGGGTTGGTGGGTCTTTGTTGTCTTGGGGTTGTTGAAGAATTGTTTACTTTAGGTTCTGGTAAGTGGATCGTTATTGACTTGAAGGGATGTCAGAGTGGTTGGTAGTTCTGTTTTGGTAGGTAGGGTTCATTGGGTTGTCTTGGGAAATGTTGAAGAGGTGTTTTCCATGGGTTCAGCTCAATGGGTCCGTGTCTTTCTAAGGGTTGCTGGAGAACGTGTTTTCTTTGAGTTCTGGTCGGCCAGGCGGCAGGATGGTTCATTGGGTTGTGTTGCGCGATACTGAAGCATCGTGTTCTTTAGGGCATGGTTAAAGGTTCAATGTGTTTCTGGTAGGGGGGCATGTTGGGTTGGGTCTTTTACGTGGAGAGGTTAGATCAGGTGAGGTTGGGTCGAACCAAATGTGTTGGTAATATGACCCCAGATGATTTTGGGGTATTCAGGTTTTTTATTAACTGGTTATTATTGGTTTCCGGGTTCAGGTTTGGGTAAAAATATTGGGTGGGGGTCAGTTTTAATGAATACAATTAAATCAAACGTCTCAATCTTAAATTTAATTGCAAATACCAAAAAAAAATGAACTTTTAAAAATGTTTTGTTTGTTTTGTACTTCGTTTTAATCATTTTAAAACATCACTCTCTTATGGATTCGTACCGGAAATGTCACGCTTTTTGGTGCGTTTCAGTATCTCTCCCTAATGTCTCTTTGGTTATCAGGTGACAGGACTACTTGTTGCTGTGCGTTTTCACATTCTTGTGCAGAAAGAAATTCAAAAGCTTGATTTACTGCAGCTTTCATGCAAGAAATATTTCAGTTTTTCCCTGAAAGTCTCACTCCTCACTCCTTACTGCATTTATTCAAGTCCACAGAGGCTGATTATGTATCCTGCTGGAACTAATAAAGTCATGCTCACAGTGATTCACCGCTTCTGAAAAGAAGGCATACAGTCACAAGGAAGGGTGTTGTGGGAAAAGAAAACTGGCCTTAGCTTAAGTTTAAATGAGTGATATGAAAGACATCCAGTAAATATAATGTAGTCCTCCTATCCAGAGAGCTGCTCCACATCTGTAATCAGTAGATACCTAATCTAATGAACATATATACCTACAGTTATGGCTATTGATGAACTATGTGTTTATTTTATAACAGCAAGCTGCTTCGATAAGACATTTATACATTTGAATGCTTTGTCTTCGTAAGTATCACAAAGTGTTGAAACAACAAGAACAAAAAGTGATATAAAGCCTAAAAGTCATGCACTCAAAATCTTATGACTTATTCAGTGTTTGCATCAAAATGTAATTTAAGCACTAAAGTTGAAACTACTTATTCTGCAAAAAGGCCAAATTGGGAACATGAGGTCATATTATTGAATTATACATTTTGATGCAATATCTCCCTCAGAGATGAAGTGGAGTGGAAGTATAAAGTAGCATAACATGGTTAAACATGCAGTAAGGAAAGTGTATTAAAGTAATACTTAAGTACAGAAGCTGAGTAAATGTACTTCTTGCAAAATAGTGAATAAAACACTGTTTCCATAAATATTGACTCCAACAGTTTCATCCTCTTCTCACATTTAAAAAGCATTTACTTGCTGCAGCTTTATCCCTCTTTATGTTTCCTTATAGAAACATGCATGAGCTCAAACTGCAGACTGAAGACGTGACCTTCGTGTTACAGTTGAGTTATAATCGGTCATTTTTGCAGATTATCTTTTATTGCTGCAGCAGATTAACCTCCTCCTGCATGGTGTAAATCTCTTGATCCCGTCTGAAACATGGTGCTGTGTTCCTCACCGCAACAAAACCCCTAAAACATCAACAAAGTCCACGTGGAAGCAGAGGGGGATAGAACACTTTGACACACTTACACAAGAAGGCTTTTTATCAGGGATTGCTGACTGATTAAAGCACATTCAGAAGGCTTTCGGACCAATAAAGGCTGATTAGATGAGATAGAAAGCCATAAAAGACTGTAAAAGGGTTAGTTTTCAAACTAGTTTCTGGTGCATTAGGTCCAGATTTTAAAGTGCATGTCAATGGTCTGCAAAGGCTAAAATCCCTCTTCCAAAACATTGTCTTATTTGATCTCTTATCCTCCCTGTGTGAACTCTTACCTCTCCTGTCCTGTGTTGACACCTGGATTTCCCCGTGGGGATCAATAAAGGGTTGTTGCTTATCTTATCTGGGTGCTGATGTTAACCTCACTTTCTCTCCGTGCAGAAACAAGGTGCTGAACATCTCGTCTGGTCTGGGGGAAACTGGAGAGTTTAACTGGGAGCTGATGTTGTGTCTGATTGCCGTCTGGGTCATGGTTTACTTCTGCGTGTGGAAGGGAGTCAAATCCACTGGAAAGGTACACAAACACTTTCTACGCAACATGAGCATCCATTAAGACACTTCTGAACTATCTGTCCTCTGAATCACAACTTACATTTTGCAGTGATTCAAAAAGGTGTTTTGTGTATTCAGTACTTATAATCTAAGCGAAGTAAATCCTTGGAAATGTGATTTATTTTCTAACTGTATCCCAAGTTTCGTGAAATGAAGGAAAGATTGTTCCAAACAAGGCATTTAATACAATAATATAAACATATTTTACCGTCTTATAAACAGTTTGAAAAAGTGTCGTAAATAACAAATAATTTGGTGTTAAAAAAAACAAATGAAAGTAAAAGTTTATAAAGTAAGAAAATAATCCTGAATCTGTTTTAATTTAGGCAGAATAAATAAATAATAATAAATGCATTTAACATTTAACATCCCAAAAAACAACAATTAACATTTTTTTGTTTTATATTTGTTATAGTTTTTTTTCAAACCGGTTTTGTGAAGCTTTTATGTTCCAATCTTTGCATTACAGGTGCAAAATATATAATATTCCATACAATGTTTGGTAAATGACATGGTCCCCACAATGCCATAAAAACAAGAACCACACATTGTCCGTTTGTGAAGCAAGCTAACAGCTGGGATTACAAAACACAGCTGAAGGTCAAGAGGTCACCTGACAGCTGACTGAACTCTAGAACTATATCAGGTCAATAACAGAGCAAACGTAACCCAAACCCATCTGCCGTTAGTCTGTCCTGGATTCTGTCCTGGATTCTGTCCTGGATTCAGGTTTTTACAAGGTTTTTATCCGACTGCAGAATATAACACTGCCTCCCAACAACTGGATTTGGTAGGTTTTCAGCTCATCTGAGTTATAAATCGGACTTGTTTTAAGTCTTTAAATAGAATATACACACTTCATTGTCTTCTGTTTGCTTATTGTCAGATTCTTTTCCCCAAAATGATCAAATATGGTTCTGTTCCCTAAAAAAACCCAACCTTCAAATGAGTGTAAAGGAAAGAGACAGTAAAGCTGTGATTCACTGAGTGTGTGTGTGTGTGTGTGTGTGTGTGTGTGTGTGTGTGTGTGTGTGTGTGTGTGTGTGTGTGTGTGTGTGTGTGTGTGTGTGTGTGTGTGTGTGTGTGTGTGTGTGTGTGTGTGTGTGTGTGTGTGTGTGTGTGTGTGTGTGTGTGTGTGTGTGTGTGTGTGTGTGTGTGTGTGTGTTTCATTGGCTCATGACGATGACCATCGTACACACACTGCTGTCACATAGCAGGACTAAGCGTTGCCCTGACTACGGCAGAGGGTGGGGCTCAGTGAGGTGGCACTCTGTGATTGGTCGTCCTGAGGGAGGGCAGTCTGACTGCAGTGGGACGTGACTGAGAGTCACACACACAGGAATCGGACTGTACTGTATAAATACCCTGTACTGTACACTGTGTGTGTGTGTGTGTGTGTGTGTGTGTGTGTGTGTGTGTGTGTGTGTGTGTGTGTGTGTGTGTGTGTGTGTGTGTGTGTGTGTGTGTGTGTGTGTGTGTGTGTGTGTATTCCAATTAGATTAGATAAGATTAAGAGGTTTATTAATATCCAAAGGGAAAATATGCCACCAATTCTACGAGGCAAAATAGACCCAGGAAAGTGAAAATGTCATAAATAACATAATGAATATAAATATATATAGAGAGTAACACAGAGAGAAATACACATAACTGTACTGTGTGTGTGTGTGTGTGTGTGTGTGTGTGTGTGTGTGTGTGTGTGTGTGTGTGTGTGTGTGTGTGTGTGTGTGTGTGTGTGTGTGTGTGTGTGTGTGTGTGTGTGTGTGTGTGTGTGTGTGTGTGTGTGTGTGTGTGTGTGTGTGTGTGTGTGTGTGTGTGTGTGTGTGTGTGTGTGTGTGTGTGTGTGTGTGTGTCTGGTCTGAATACAAACCAAACAGAGTTCACACGGCTCTCAGTACCAACAGAAACAGATTTTATTGTTGACGGTCGGCAGGAGGCTGAAAGATGAGTGTCCGGGAGGAGAGGGGTGAGAGACAGCAGGGGAGACAGAGGGGGGGAGGGAGAGAGAGAGAGAGTTCATTCATAAAGCTGCTCCAACAGACCAATGACAGCTGAAAAAATAGCTTTACAGTAACTTGTATGACTAATAACATAGATCTGATATAAATCCGTAGCACTAAGACTAAAAGTGAACCTCATTTTATTTGAAAGGTGCGTTGGTGTCAGCATAGAGGTAAATGCAGAGCCATAAAATATAGAGAGTGGAACCAATTATTAAAACCGATCGCACGTATGAGAACTGAAAAGAAGTCAAAGTAAACCTGCTTTTATTTACATTTGAAATACTTTAAAGGAAGTTATTAAAGGATCATCGCAACACATTTATACGGTACGACCGCAATGAACTCAACCACCTGTGTGTGTGCGTGGGTGTGTGTGTGTGTGTGTGTGTGTGTGTGTGTGTGTGTGTTTAACCTGAGTGTGTGTGTGTGTGTGTGTGTGTGTGTGTGAGGAGGGTGTGTGGGATTTGTAGAAAAATGTCCTCAGCTGTGAGATGACTGAAACTCGACTCCACCTGGGGCCAGATGCTCTCCATGGTGCTGAAACTGCACATTCCAGTGTGTGTGTGTGTGTGTGTGTGTGTGTGTGTGTGTGTGTCAGTGTGTCAGTCCAGTCTCAGCAGGTCTCATCTGCTTTTGTTTCCTCAGTTCAGGTTCATGTTTGCTTTCCTTCTCGCGGTTGTTGTTTTTTAACCTGATTCTCACGGAGGGAGCCCCAATTTCCCTCTTGTCCCCCTCTGGCCGGTGGTGTGGGTTTACTGTCATAATGAGGAGGTTAAAGGGGGGAGAGGAGGGACAAACCGATGATATATAACATTTAATTATTAATGCAAAAGATCGGAACGTGCAGAAGAACACAATGAGCCTTAAACATCAGCTTCTAATCTGTGTGTGTGTGTGTGTGTGTGTTTCAGATTGTGTACTTCACGGCGACCTTCCCCTACATCGTCCTCATCATCCTGCTGGTCCGAGGCGTCACACTTCCTGGAGCGTACGACGGCATCATGTTCTACATCAAACCTGATTGGTCCAAACTGGGGGAGGCTCAGGTCAGTGAGGGTTACTGTCGCCCCGAATCATGACTCTCAGGAAAACCTGAACGAAAAAACAAAACAAATTCACAAATGTTTATAGAGACTTTCACAATCTTTAGTGCTCTCTGAATGTTTACTGATAATGAGTCTAACAATAATAGTAAACACGCTGCCGGGGAGACAGGATTCCCTCTGACCTCTGACCTCTGTCCTCTGTCCAGGTCTGGATCGACGCCGGCACTCAGATCTTCTTCTCCTACGCCATCGGACTGGGAGCGCTGACCGCTCTGGGGAGCTACAACCGCTTCAACAACGACTGCTACAAGTACGACACACACACACACACACACACACACACACACACACACACACACACACACACACACACACACACACACACATTACTGCTGAATTTTGCTGTTTTTTCCCGATTTTAAAGGCTTTATTTAGCTTAATAAGGAGGAGAAATGTATCAAACAACTGAAGGAACACTTTATCTTTTAAGGAACAAAGTTGTCGGTAAAGTGTTGGGGATTAAAAGTAAATTATATCTAAAATGAAGTGAAGTAGAAGTTGCTAAAAAGGGAAATCACAAGTACGTCCAACTTTCACTGAGAAAAGTATTTGCCTGTGGGACGTAAGAAAGTCCTAATATAATAATATAATAGGTAAATGATAATGTACTTTTTTTATCTATACATATTTTATTAATTACATTTGAATTTAGTATTATTATTATTTTCTATCTTTTCTGCTTTTTTTATCTTGTTTTTTTTAATCTCAAGTCTCTTTTTCTCCGTTCACTTTCAGATTCTATTCCTTTTTTATTTTTATTCCAGTCTTTTTAATGTTATTATAAAACACTTTCCGCTGCATTTATTGCATAAAGAAAGCCAAACTATATATAAATAATAAAGTGTATTGTTGTAATGATATATTATCCCACCCCCCCCGTCTCTCCTGTCCTGCAGAGATGCGTTTGTCCTGGCGATGATAAACAGCGGGACCAGTTTCTTCGCCGGCTTCGTGGTGTTTTCTATTCTGGGCTTCATGGCTGCAGAGCAGGGAGTGCACATCTCACAGGTTGCTGAATCAGGTAAAAAAGGAAGTACAAAAACACCAGCTGTTCCTTTCAAACACACACTCTATTTATCTCTCTCTCCTGAAGAAGAGAAGTGACTTTATTAGAGATATCACGGGTTATTCAGCAGCTCTGGTGTGGCCTGAATACCTCTAAACCTCAGAGGCTGCCGAACAAAAGCTCTTTATATCAGTCAGAGGTTAACGCTCCCACACAGGAGATATTGAGGCCATTTGGCTGCAGTTTTATCATATTTAGACAATAACACACACATGAATTTTGTCTGAGAAGCCTCTGGGTTATACACGGAGCTCCCCTACAAACAACAAAGAAAAACACAAATCAAAAAAAGAAAACTAAGCTAACATAATTTAGAAAAATAAAACCAGCAATACAAAACAAATAAATAGTAATAATATATAAAAAAATAAAAATAACAAATCCTAAATTAAATTACAGATACCCAAAATAATTAGCATGATTATAAAAGGCAATAATAATAATGATAATAATAATAATAATAATAATAATAATAATAATAATAATAATAATAATAGCATCATTCTTTTAGGTTTCATGTTACATTGATGTCCTCTAAGGTTCAATATAATGCTGCAAAAAATGCACCATTTAGTATTTAAATATTCTTTTACATCTTTTGTGAGAAACTGCAGCAGAAACAGACATTTAAATGGTTAAAATCCCCAAAATAAATGAATATTTGGTCAGTTTTATATCATTTATGTGATGATCAAAGTGCAACTAAACTAAACTATCAGGGGAGCTGCTTCCTGAAAGTCCTGAAAATGTGTTTTTTTAATCTTGTTTTCGGGAGTTAACTTTGCTGCACAATGAGTTATTTCACTATGGGGCGTTCATGTACATCAGGAACATTTCACAGAGGGTTTTTGTCACAATTTTTGGGTCAAACAAAGGATACTGTTGGCTTCAGGGCTATGTGTTTCACTCAGTGCCAGCTGTGTGTGTGTGTGTGTGTGTGTGTGTGTGTGTGTCAGTCAACTGTATTAATAGTGTTGAAGCACATGACGTGACATCACAAACTCCCGGTTATATTTAGTGTCTCCACAGAAGGCCTCGCTCTGCAGCTCCTCTAGGATTCACGTTTCTCTCATAAATTATTTATAATTTATCCTCTCCTCTTTTTTTTTTCATTCACTTTTATCCTCCGCCATGAGAGCCGATACTACAGTGTGAGTCCGACTCTGAATTAAACATAGGGTGCGTCAGACTGCTGAGTAAGGGCGTGCGGGGGAGCAGTTTTAAATAAAATAGCCTCAGTGCACTCTGACTAATGACGTTAATGACAGGGATTAAGTGTGTGTGTGTGTGTGTGTGTGTGTCAGCAGTTGTGCCAGCGGGATGACATGTATCTTTTTTATTTTAACCTCGTTGCAAAAGGAACAAAAGTAAATCCAATTTACTCTACTGACACGTTTACATTGGTTTAAAGTATTAGCATCACTGTGTGTGTGTGTGTGTGTGTGTGTGTGTGTGTGTGTGTGTGTGTGTGTGTGTGTGTGTGTGTGTGTGTGTGTGTGTGTGTGTGTGTGTGTGTGTGTGTGTGTGTGTGTGTGTGTGTGTGTGTGTGTGTGTGTGTGTGTGTGTGTGTGTGTGTGTGTGTGTGTGTGTGTGTGTGTGTGTGTGTGGTGCTATCAGCTGAGGGATTGTTTAAGCAGCCCTTTTTAATGAGCATAAACAGTGAATGTAACTGTGCATAATGCTCCTTTAATATGTGGACTAATTGATTGATTGCTGATTGGATGATGCACCTGTCAATCAATTCACACATGCTGCATGCAAAGGTTTAGGGTCAACCTGCTAAAGCTTAGATATATTTACACACACACACACACACACACACACACACACACACACACACACACACACACACACACACACACACACACACACACACACACACACACACACACACACTTGATTCATGTATAAAAGGCTGAATAGAATGAAATACAAATGATTGGCATGAAGAGAAATATTGCCTTTTATTCAACGCTGTGCCGTAAGCCAATCAGAGCTCAGCGTCCACTACTCCACATTCATACAGATATATTACCCAGAGTTCCTCTCATCCGCTCAGTGTTGTCCTCCTGTGTGCTGCAGGTCCCGGTCTGGCCTTCATCGCGTATCCGAAGGCGGTGAGTCTGATGCCGGTGGCTCCTCTCTGGGCCGCGCTCTTCTTCTTCATGCTGCTGCTGCTGGGACTCGACAGTCAGGTTGGTGAAAGACCTAATCCACATCCTGTGGCTTTCCTACAGAGTTATCCTGTCTCTCTACAAGTGTTTTATGTATCTGTGTCTCTGTCTTTGTCTCCAGTTTGTGGGGGTGGAGGGTTTCGTGACGGGAATCCTGGATCTGTTTCCTGGAAAAAGCCAGTATCGCTACAAAAGGGAAATCTCTGTGGCCGTGTGTTGCCTGCTGTGCTTCATCATCGACCTCTCCATGGTGACACAGGTACAAACAACCCCCTGGTTCTTCCAAAGTGTAAAGAAACGATTAAAGAAAGTGTCTTCTTTATTCATAAGAAGAAGCAAGAAAAGGGAACACAGAGATTTGAAGTTATGGCTGAACTTACTGAAAACTCATCAGGTGATTAATGGGTTAAATTTGGTGCAAAATCAACAGTAAATTCAATTAAGTCACAATCAGAAAACCTTATTTATCCTGGAGGAACCTGGGTTTTGTGTCTCCATATTGGATAGAAATCAATAATAATAAATGAAATACATCAATACATATCAGATCATTAATCTTTCCACTGTAGTTCAGTGTTTTATACTCTATATTTTTAATCAGAATTGTTATTAAAGTCATTTGGGTAATGCGTGATGGTAGTAGTACAATACTAGATTCTAAAATGTAATGGAGTAGAAGTATTGAGAAGCATAAAGTGGAAATACTCAAGTAAGTACCTCAGAATTGTAAATGCTTAGCCCCTTCTTCTTATTATACTTCCTCTTGTTTATTGCATTATCTCTGAGCTTTGTAATGCGGCAAACTCCCGCACTTTGGGACAAATAAATAATGATCTTTGTTTACGTTTTATTTAATTGTCTCTCTCTCTTTACGTCTGCAGGCTGGGATGTACGTCTTCCAATTGTTTGACTACTATTCAGCCAGTGGAATGAGCCTGTTGTGGCAAGCATTCTGGGAATGCATAGTAGTTGCCTGGGTCTACGGTATGTAACACACACACACACACACACACACACACACACACACACACACACACACACACACGCGCGCACACACAGGCGCGCACAGTGTGGTGCACCATGGTAAAGGATCTGATCTCAAAAATAGGTGTGTGAATACTTGTGTAATATGGTGTTACAGTAAAGAAGGTCACAGTTCACTTTGTTAAAGTATAGTTTTTCAAAGTTCAAAATGTTCTGGTGTGTCACGAGTCCATCACATGTTATCAAGTAGAATGTTCAAGTGAAGTTCATCATGGGAAAGGATGTCGTTAAGATCAGGAAATATAGTTTATTTAGCACAGATACCATGAAAATGAAATAATCTAGTTAAATATAAACCATTCAGAGTGCTTTACTTCAACATGAACACACAATACTTAGATAGGAAAGAAACACGGTGGAATAACAGATTCATAGAAGAGAAATGTAAATACAGACGATGCTGCAAGAAGTGAAGGATGAAACAAAGTGAAATGACTTCTGGGTAAGCAGCAGTACAGATACACGTTTACCTCGACTTAAAATACCTCAGGTGTTCTGAAGGTGCGTAAAAAACTAAAAGCAGCTTCGCCGTGGTTCTGACCCGAGGAAACAATGCCCCGCCCCCCGAAGATCTGAGAGCTCTGATTGGCTCGTAATCCTTCAGTGTTTTATAAGTGAGCGTTCTGGATGAGTTGCATTTTTCTGAGGGATCGAGCCTGCTGAAAACCAACGCATGAATGAGTTTGTGAAGGTCTTGTTGAGACATGATTGTTCCTAGGGTAATATCACACCATTTATCACAAAGTCAAAATATGTTTAGTCGAAAAAAAGCAAAATATAACACCCCCAAAAGATGATAGTAATTTAAGAAGCACTAAAGTTATTGTTTGCCAATGTTTTTGAGCAGAAAAGATTTAAGAGTGAAAAAAGGACTTCTCCTATCTCTAATACTCCTGCAGTTTTTGCAGACCCACTGACCGACGCTCGCTCTCCTCCCTGCAGGTGCCGACCGCTTCATGGACGATGTCGCCCGTATGATCGGCTACCGGCCGTTCCCCTGGATGAAGTGGTGCTGGTCCTTCATCACGCCGTGCGTCTGCATGGTAAGACCGAACAACGCGGGTCCTGTAGAGGAAAACAAAAACAAATAACTGAGTGATTTTGTTTATTCATACTCGGAGTAGAGCTGCTGCTCCTTAATGTTGAAAGGAGCCGGTTGAGGCTTCTGATCAGGACCCTCCGCTGTGCCTTCCTTTAGAGGTTTCCCGAGAACGTTAGGAGACCCCGGGGTCGACCCAGAACACGCCGGAGAGATTATAAATCTCATCTGGCCTGGGAATGCCTCGGGATCCCCGGGAAGAGCTGGGAAATGTTGCTGGGGTGAGAGACGTCTGGTCTACCTTGTTTACCTTGCTGCCACTGACACCTGGATAAGAGGCAGAAATGGATAGACTTTATTAAACGTAAATTAAGAAATGCATAGTCTAGGGTTTGTCCGGGGGAAATGTCCTCCAGCTGTTTTTTCCTTACCATGACAGCTGGTTTTATGCTTGATGTTCTGTCCTCTCCTCTGCAGGGAATCTTCATTTTCCACCTGGTGAACTACAAGCCGCTGACCTACAACAACACGTACGTCTACCCGTGGTGGGGGGAGGTGATCGGATGGTGTCTGGCTCTCTCCTCCATGCTCTGCATCCCCGTCAGCATCCTGTACAAACTCTTCAGTGCTAAGGGCACCTTCAAAGAGGTCAGCACACAGACACACACACACACACACACACACACACACACACACACACACACACACACACACACACAGACACACACACACACACACACACACACACACACACACACACACACACACACACACACACACACACACACACACACGCACTCACTTATGTTAACAATTCAGGTGCAGATCGTTATATATAAAAACATAGAAAATTGGTGACGCATTTCTCACTGCGCTTCTCTTTCAAGGTTTTATTTCATTACATTCAAGTGCTGTACTTCATTTAAAACAATAGTTACTTTGCAGACTGAGATCAATCACACCAAATATTCAAAATAATATGACCGATAGTCTACATTTGTAAGTAAAGCTTCTTAACGGTATTTGGGATATTCAAAAGTAGACCTTTCTTTATCAGCTGCGTCGTTAAAGGGATGAATATATTCTCAAGCTTGTCATTTTTTATGGAACTTGTGTACTTATATTCAAGATTCAAAGGCTCTATTATCCCGTGCACAGCAGATACTGTGTAGATATTCCAACAATGCGACGTGAGGACATAAAACAAATACAAATAGTGACCAGCATCAAAATAAAGTAGTGAAAGAGAAAGATGGAAGATGGGCAAGTAAATAAAAACTGAAATAGTGCATGGAATATAATAATATAATATGATACACACATAAATAAAAAGTAAGATGCAAACAGATGAATGCTTATGAACCTTACAGGATCAGGTGTTTAATAGTCTTATGACCTGTGGGGGGGAATCTCTGAGTCTGATGGTTTTAGTCCTGATGCCGCGGTACTGCTGGGGTTATATGTGCACAATATATATTTGTTTCCAAAATGCAAAAGATTAACGAGCAAAGAAGACCAGCAGGAGGTCCTACAGGTGTTTTAAAAACTAGTAGAAGATCCACGACTGATGCGACCAAAGACGCCATAAAGGAAAGACAAAGTCTGTTAGTCTGTAAGTAAAAGTCGGAGCAGGAATAGAATATACTATGTTCTCTAAAATGCTACTGCTACTTTTAGGTGAGATATAAAGTAAAAGTAGTACTTGTTCCACCTTTTGGAGATACTTTTTAATAAATCAGAACCTTACTGTGGCGGCTATAGGCAGTCCAATTAAAAGCGGGACTTAATCAGAGAAGATCAGCACTTTGACACGCTCAAACATTGCTCCACTTTGGCCATTTACTGTAGAAACAACAAGCGAAAATATCCAAGTGCTTTAATCAGTGATGGTTGAGGACGTTGCGATGGAAAAATGTTGCAGGATCTCAGTATAAATTTGCAGTCAATAAAAAGTTTCACCTCCCGACTCCACGCTCTCTTTCCATACAAAACCACACAGAGCAGGTGAGAGCCGCCAGGTGAAACAACCCCTTACTCCACCACAAACTCCAGTGCACGCCCAACACCGCAAACTACACAATAAATAGAAACCCATAACACCCAAATCTGGCTCCTGCACGCTCCTTTATATTGTTTGTAACATGGATATGTGACAGCTGTAATGGAGGATACATCCTAATGCTTCCTGCTGTGTGTTGCAGCGCTGGGCTCACCTCACCACCCCGGTGTGGGGGCCCCACCACCTGGAGTACATGGCCCCCGACATCAGGTCCCTGACCTCCATGTCCCCCGGCACAGACGAGAACAAGGTCATCATTTTCGAGAGCGTCATGTAGGCCGGACTCTATCTCCACCAATCCCACCTACGACAAGATGACTTCCGCCTCCACTGATTGGTCGTCTTCCTCGGATTAACCAATCGGTGGCCTTCCTTCGATCGTCACCGGGCAGACCAAAGCTGGAAGATTTTCCATCCCTGTAAACGAATTAAAGAACAAAGCAGCTCCTCCAGGTGGATTTAAACAATCACTGCAACAACTTCCTAGTTTCCCCCTTCGAAATTCAACCCAAATGTGAGATTTGAAAACCAGCAGATAAATGTGTTGTTTACCTGCAAAGGGCTCCATCTCAAAGTGTAAATATAATATGTCACTGAGGCCATGCAACAGCTTTTTTCCTGGAGGAGCTGCAGAAGAGAGAGTTTCACTGTGTTCAGAAACAGCTGCTGGGCTTCCTCCATGTTGCAGTGTCTTGTCTCTGGGTGGGCGGGGTGGACATGCAAACACACAGCCATCACACACACACACACACACACACACACAAAAACACACACACTGCCTCAACAGGGACTGGTGCTCGAGACTTGTGGGTAAACTTTCTGACACTTTCTGTGTGTGTGTAATGGCCTTTCTTCAGACGGAGTTGTAGACAGACCGGGAGAATTAACAGAGGTCGTTTGCGCCGTAACGGGATGTAAAAAAAGGCCTTTGATTGTCAGTCCTGTTGTGAAGCGTAAAACACTAAAGGAAAGATGGAAGCCATATTGCAATCGGACGAGGAAACGTAGCCACTTCTGAGTGGTTTTACCTCCTGTTACGGAGCTTTAAACTCGCCAGTGAACGCACCGTCGGTCCTGATGTCTTCGAGTCTGTTTGTGAGCACTTTCTGAGACGCTCTGATTGTTATTGATCTAAAAACCGGATCAGGACTGAAGTCTTCCTCATCGTTTGTTTGTTTTTTTTATAGCAGCTTGCATCCAGATTAAAAACTGTGAATGAACAGCGTGACGTTTTCTGACCGCCCGCCTCTGTTTTCACACCTTGGTGATATTAGAAGGAAAGCTCCGGTGAGAATTCAGTCATTAATCATTTAGTGCGGTTTATTTGACCCAAATGTAGTATTATATCCAGGTGTCTTATTTACTTTCTAATTCACTCAGTAAAGATGATGGAAGAGAAGCTTAAATCATCTAAAAAAAAGCTAAATTTACATTTTCTTTTCTGGAGATTTTGACCACAAAGCTTGGGATTTCTCAGCAAAAATCAGCTTCAAGTTCCAGTTTTCTCTGCAAACAAATAAACACATTAAATATTTAGTAAGACAATCTTAACTTGCTTGACCCAAGGAGAAAATGAACCAGCATTTACCTTATTCATATTCATTTTTCTACTTCTTTATCCAAAGCAATGATATTAATAATTGATTAATTGGCAAAACATTTATCAAGAAAAAGCTGCATTTTTTTTTGACTGTAATTCAGACAAAAAAAGGCAATAACAGAAGGAAATGTTGACATGTAGCAGACTAATTGAATGGTTTGATCAACAGTCATGGACAGATTAATATTAAATAAAGACAATTATTACTTGAAGCAAATCCTGGAGTAAGGATTACCTGCTCCAGGTTCAGTTTGTGGATTTATTGCAAAGCTGAAGAACTAAATCAACTCCACTTCATCACAAACTCTCACGACAGGTTAATCTTAATTAGCAGATTAAACACCTGATATTCTCCTCCTCCTGAGTCCACCAGTAGTCCCAGTCTGTGAACACAGAGACTGAAACCACGCTGGATCTGACCTCTAATCTTTGGGTCTTCGTTCTGCGCCCCCCCACGCCGGGTCGACTGAAGTGCCAAACGGAGCGGTACTGATCCCAGATCAGCGCTCCAGGCTGCCAATATCATTTAATATCAACACAGTTCTTCTTCTTCTCTGCCTCGTCGCATCATTAAGGCTGAAGTCCTCCCACCAAACATCACGCTCTCCTCTTTAGCAGCTGATAGAAAAACAGTAAAACCCCATAATCTGGTTTCCGGGGTTAGAATAAAGTCTGATAACAGGACCAGATTTAGTCTTGAACTGGTTCTGCACATCTGTATTCAGCACATAAAAAAGCAGCAATGCAGATGACCAAAATATTTGACGATATTTCATTGTTTTTAAATGTCAATAAAAAGACCCTCATCGTAAATGGATGTGAGGTCTTAATATAGATACACAATTCAAACTCAAATATAGATATTAGTAAGAGCTTACTTTAGAGCGCTGATTCTCAAAGGTCGTTCATAAAAATGATCATGATGCAGAATTTTATTTTTTATTTGCTCAAAAAAGTCCTAACATTTCCACCATTTAAATTGTATTATTTCAACATTTTTCAAATTATATTAAATTATATTAAATTGCATTGATCAACTTCTAATCCAATAACATTTTAAAAATCCATCAAACATGTTTTATATTAGCTAAACTAAAAGTGTAAAAATGTTAAATTCAAAGGGAAATACACAAGAAACTCAACAACAAAAACAATGTGTTGTTAAAATGACTTTTTAATTTGTTTGGTCGAAAAAAAAGTGAAATCAGTGTTTATTATTTACCCATGTTCAGCTGGTGGAGAGATGAGAGCCTGAGGACTCAACCTGATGCCAAGCGTTGCCTTACGTCGTTGTCTTAACTCCAGAGCCAATCACAGTACGGCTCTGCTTTAAAATCCCACCAATCAGCAGTCTGCGTGGGGGGGAGGGGGCGTGTCTACAACTCTGTCTCCGAGCAACCACTCACCATCCACCTATCACATAACGATTAGAATGTAAAATATATATATATTATTAAAAATATACATTTGCACATTGTTGTAAAATAATGTGGCTAGCACTTTCCGGAAGAATCATGTCTAGAAATCATGTTTTGTTTTACATATTGTAAAATGAATCAGAGATTTATTTTGTGGAGGCTTTTATTTTGCTGATACATACAGTATGACAGATATATATATATATTGAATATCTTTGTGCGTTATCTATATTTGATGCAGTATGTGATTTTGATGATGATTTCACGGCTGATTTGTTCGCGCTTTAGCCGGCGAAACACCAGCGACGAAGCGACGCCGGCTACCTCACTTCCCATTTAGACCTTTCAAAATAAAACTCCCTTCAGCTTTTTATGCAAATGTCTTGTCAGCGGCGGCGTCGGCTGGCAGCAGGAGAGGATTCTGGGAGTGTTGTTCGAAACACTTCCCTCCTCGGCCTGTTTCACGTCGCTGCTTTAAAGTTTGTCCAGCACCAAGGGAAATATTTTATTCTGAAAATCACGAAGGATTCAAAATGTGTCAATTAAAAACTAAAACTGAAGATAATTGTGTTTAATTGGACTTTAAAGTGTCACATTTCTATGGATCTACGTCCCTTATTGATTACAAATGTATTATTTGAAAACGTTGGTGCTGCGAGACTTTTAATTGGTGTCTGACCGGCTAATGGGAACAATCAGCGATAGGCAGGGCTTTTATTTTGGCGGGGTTTGCTGCGATGCAGTGACGTTAAGGCTTCGTGTGTCTCTGAACACACCACGAAAGGGAATGTTATTCTATGTCTTTGTTCAAAGTGCTCTAAGTGTTTTGAAGAGTTTTAGTTTTAGATGGTTTAATTTTTTCTCTGTGTATTTCTGAATATCAGTATTTCATCCTCAGACCCCGTCACGGCTCAGACTCACATTCTAATTATTTTACAAGCAGATAAATACAACCTGCTTGTTTGTTTTTTTCCATAGAATTAATTTACAAAATGTCGACATTATGGCACATGATTAAAAATACAGCACTTTGTTTTTAAAATTAGGATAAAAAAAAGTTTTAAAGGCTGAAAAACTGCCATTTAAAATAATTAATTGTCAGTTTTTGTAGAAATAGGCAGAATAAACCTCTCACTCCCACCTGCACTATTACACCTGGGAAATATCTTCAGTTAAAATATCAATAATATTAACTGTAGTAGAAAATAAGAACTACACATCCCAGCAGTCAGTGGGAGCCTCCATAGGATATCGATACCATATATGGTAAACCAGCAAATGAGACACGACCATATATGGAGAGTTCCTGTAGCCAAGTCTGCCTCTTCAAAACTAAAGCAGCAAAATAAACTGAATTTAATTTCACATAAACAAAGAAATGACATTTTCTTTTAAAGTGAGAATAATAACAGACTAAACTGAATGTGGTTTAATCCTGTTTAGGCCAATCAGAGCCTCTGCTTGCCCAATTAAATAATCAAAATGATGAAGCAGGACCAGACCAGCCAATCACTGTGACACAGGGTGAGCGATTCGGATCGATCCAAAATATAATGGCTTCTTTATGGGGTGATGCGTCACCATTTCACCAAGTATCATGAATTTCGGGCAGGTAGTTTTTGCTTAATCCCTATTACAAACAAACCTTTAATTGGCGTCCTAATTGGTAAAGTTAATTACTGTCTAAAAACTGACGTCCAAGGTAATTGAAGCCAATTTGAATGGATCTAAAGTTTATATTGTGATTATTTGTCACAGTATTAATATCGTTTGAATTATCTACAAAACTATTCAGTTGTGTGGTGAATTTAATCAATTACAAGTTAAAAATGACCAATTTATATTCAAAGTGATGGTCAAAAAATACTGATTTCACCTGTAAAAATGATCTAGTTATTGGAAATTAATCCAAACTTTTTGGACTAAAAGCATCAGTTTTAGGAGTCAAGTGTAATGAATTAAAAAGTGAGTTAACGGCTAATGAAATAACACTAATTAATGATGAAATTAACAATTTTCTGCGTATCGATTGGCCGGTCTGGTGGATTTAAATGGAGTACATAGAGAGATTATTAGTGAGGATTTAAACTAGTGAGATTATATGTTGTAGAGGCCACAAACATTACACTAATTAAACTAACCTACAGCAGTATTCTATTTAAAAATGACATTAACACAAATCATTATTATATTTTTTAAGTTTTAATTATCATTGTTTTTTAAATGTCTGGAGCCTGGTGGGTCAGAGGGGGGGGGGGGGAATAATTAATAAGAAAACATCTGCAGCCGTTAAAGAAAATGAGGAAAAACACAGCTTGAAGAAATGAAAATGTACATTACCAAAATCTGATGTTTCATGTCATTTTGTCTTTGTGCTCTCTGCCAAAAATATCCTTGTTGCGACAGAATCGATGATCAAATCTGCCCGGAGACAGCACAGGAAGCCCTGATTGGTTAACAAAATGAAATGGCATATATATCACTCTCTGCAGTAACAAATATTTGGTTACCTTATTCTAAAAAAAAAGAGAGAGAAAGTTTAGGAAATATTTCTCAAGCTTTTTATCATCGATTCTGTCCAACCAACTCCGCTGGTTTCCATCACAGAGCGTCTGTTCCCCAAAAACCTCGTCCTCTTCTCTCAGCTTGTTAAAGAAAATGAAACATGTGATTCCTGCTTCATTTTACTGTAGATACATCTTGTTTTATAGGGCAACTTTTTGAGAAATATTGTCAATGATTTTATAGCCAAAAACATTGCCAAAGTGTTTTTTAACCTCCAGAATAAAGAAATACGGAAGCTCAAAAGGGACAAAAATGAGTTGTTTTTGTTTGTTTCTGTTGGGATCTGTTGTTTCTGAAATTCAAAAGATATTTGATTGGGATTTTAAGTAACGCTCTTACGTTCACATTTTTGGGGAAACTGAGGTCGGATCAGATGAACCAGCAGGGGGCGCTTGTCACCGGTTTGGGCTGGAAACCTTAAAAATACACATTTTGTTTTAGCAAAAACATCCCAAAATTCATCGATATTTTTTTTTTTTAAATCAACAAAGTAACAAACGTTTGAAACGATGTTCCTGATGAGCTACATAAAGTCGGAGAAAATGACGTTATGATACGATAAAAAACATCTTGCAAAAAGTCGCTTACTTAGCGTTTACATCCCCCAAAGCATTGTGGGAAATGTAGTTCTCCAATCAGTTAATTTTTTTATTCCAAAAATATAATTTTATTGGATAAAAGGCATTCAATAAGATATGTGTCCAATTCAAACCTTTCACCTTCTCTCACGTTGGTGCTGAAGATGATTTTGTGATGTTTCCGGCCCAAACTCAGCTTCACGTTGCCTCATCCGTCCCGCCGTCCGTCATTTCTGTTGTACCTGTGTCTGTGTGACTTCCTGTAACGCTCCAGTCTTCCATACAAACATAACTGTAGATTAGAGACAATCGATTACAAGGTGATTAAAGTAGCTTCATTAGTTCCTAGATGTGTACTAACGACTCTCGGGGCTCCACGTTAACGAGTCACACAGCCAAAACGAATGCAGACTGGTGGATGATGAGAGTTAACTTTGAGCCCCTGAGGACGTCACCTGTTTCATTGACCTTTGACCCCTGCGAGGGTCTCATGCTGTAAGCCACTGTGATCACTGTGCTCATTAAAACACAGAATAAAACAAAGGCAATAAAACTAACGTCATGACAAACAGATCAGCGTCTCTGCTTCATTTTGAGTCATTGTGGTTTGAAACACAGAAGTTTGAGGATCAAAGGAGGATTACTATATTTTATTTATTCCTGTAAATGAGATGTTTTAAAGGGTCTAATTTGTAGGTTCATATCAGTATTTCTTGTCTCTGCTGTGACATGTCTCCATGCTTAAATGCCTGCTCTGATTGGTTAGCTGGCCGGCCCTGTGGTTGTGATTGGTCAACCACCTAGAGATGTCCCGCCCCTTAGCCCATAACGTACAATGTGTTGGAGCGCTTGCCAATAGAAGAATGCGAGGTTTCCATTGTGATGTCACTGTGTTCCGGAAGCAAACAAAGGAGTCCAATGGATGCGTTTAAGGCCTTGCAGTTATTCGGTATTTATATTTAAACTAGTTAACCTCCAGAAAGCCTTAGAGATGGCTGGTTTCTTTGAGTACAAAGAGACTCAAATGAGTAAAAAAACACATAAAGACGACAAAGACACTACAAGGAGGATCAACATATATAAATATGGATTCAGAATGACAGCAAAAGGAAAATCCCAGCAAGTTTCTTGCTAAAACAGCTACTTCTGTTAGGGTCTAAATAGCTTTCATACTGTTGGCATCATGTGGGGATATATAGACAGTTCAAAAGGAACAACTGGATTAAAACCGGAAATGTTGCAGCTACTCGTATTTCAACTACCAAGAAAGAAAGTTCTGCTTTTCTAGAAAAACCAAAACACAACTCTATCCTGTGACAGATATCAAAAACAGAATCTCTGCTGTGTTTGTGTTTTGAGGAAGCCTCTGGCCCAGGCCTCTCTGCAGCACCCTGAAACCAGGCTGAACTTCCACGAAGTCGGAGACAGAAATACAGAGTCTACCACCTTCTTCTTCTTCTTCTTCTTCTTCTTGTCTTCTGCTTTCTTCTGCTTCTTCTGCTTCTTCTTCTGCTTCTGTTGCCAGAGAGTTTTAGACTGGAGGCTGAAATCTGAAAGCTGATCTGGTGAGAGCGGGCTCAAACCGGTTCCTAATGCCAAGCGGCCGTTGAGTCGACAGCTGCCATATTAAGAGGGACGAGGTGAAGGTGCGACGCTAAGTTTAGACCGGAGACGGAGGGACATGTTTGTTATGTGGACAGAAAAAAAGGCCTCCAGACAGCAGAGGAAGTATTCATATCCTGCTGTAAAAGTACACATAAAAACACCTTTGACAATACACAGGAAATGAGGTCACGGTAGTTAAAAAATGTCCTGTGTGGCCGTGATCTATATTGTATTGTGATTGAGCATATAGCTGGATTTTACTGCTGTAGTTAGTTGGGGCTCAGCTGGTTTTTAACTTTGAATTTGATTGTTTAATTATAGGTTAATTTGCTGATTAATTTCTCAATTTTTCCAATTGTTTGTTTTATAAAAAGTAGTGAAAATAGTAAGAAATGTGGTCAGAATTACGCAAAGTGCCACTATGAACATGTCTCAGTGCAAACCTCAACAATTAAAATTTGTAGAAAGGAAAAGCAGTTCATTATCACAATAATGAAGCTGAAATTATACAATGATAACTTGAAAAAAAATCACTTTGTCACTGTCAGATAAAAGTATTTTCACTAATGTAGAAGTAATATGTGGCAAAAAGAGCAGATATTCAAGAAACACAGGGATTTTAACCTTTGCAGACCATTTACATGCACTAAATATTAGGGAAAAGGAAAGGGAACACCTCTAAACACCTATAAATATTGTAAAAAAGCAGGATTTTGGGACATAATTATTAATTAAATCAAGACTATCATAAAAAAGGCGTGTTTTTCGCTCCATGGATTCTTATTGAAATGCATGCTTGTTGCTTGTGTTGTTTTTAAATCAGTGCTCATCCAACTCCAGGTGACAGGAAACAAGATACCTGCAGACTCTAGAGAAGTTCCTTTGCTGGTTTATTTCAAAACTTCCATTGTCTGACATGATGAGTCCAGATACAGTTCACCACGTCTTCAAAAACAACACACAGGTAGAAATGAAACAAGAGAACATTTCTGTGTTTGAATACAGAGATATGAGGTTTGGTCTGAACGTCGCTGAATCACAACATTAAATCAGCCGGTATATTCACGTTTCATCATAAAGCATTAGAGGTGAATAGCTCTCAGCATGATTTCTAAAAGATGGGACAAAATAAAGGTCAGAATAATAATAACTGCACATTCAGCATCAAGTAAACGTGACAGACTATCAAAACAAAAGTCCCACAGGTGTTTATATTAGCAGAAATAATGTATGTTAACAGATGAGAGTGAAGCAAACAGTGTTGTCATGCAAGAAAGGGCTAACCCTAGACTTACTGTAGAAACTATACTTCAGAAGAAACAAGATGTAAACAAACAGTGGGGCATGAGAACTGTGTGGACTCAACCCGACGTTAGCCGTACTTCAGCTGTGTGACGTCACCAAATATCTTCTCTTAGTTTGAAATACGAGGAAGATTTAAAAGCTAACCATCCTCTGAGTCATTCAGAGTGAAGCACATGCTGTCAGCTGCAAAACATTTTCAAAATAAAAGCATTTGGTGCTAATGTTAATGTTTTGTCTTTCTAAATTCAACACTTTTGTTCCGTTTCTGTACTTTAGCATTTCATCTGATGCATACATGAAAAGCTGATTTCTGAACGTGTATGTCCTTTCTCTTCTGTATAGCTTATGCTACACATGAGGAAAAAGTTACTTAGATTAACATGAGCTGACTTTAACACAAGGACACAGGACCCCTTTGCATGAATGGTAAGGCAGCTAGTCTTATCAAGGGGAAATGCACAAGTCATTTAGACAGTGTCTCATTAAGTATCTCACCTGTATCTAAACAACAGTTTTAACTCGTTGCTTTTATTTGAACCCAATTTGCTCACAATCATCATCTGCTCACAAACACAGACGGATGACTGAGACAGTGAACATGGTTTTGTGTAACTTCACTGAACAGGAATGAGAGTGTTTACCCTTCACAGCGACACCACCTATTTACAGACTCTATACCGAACAAATAAGTGCTTTCTGCCATCAAAGCAATCAATACCACATCTTTAAGTGTGAAGAGGCTTTCAGACGGAGATATTCAAGCTATCCCTAACCTGCAGGTCATTTGAGACTAAAGTGTTTGGTGGTCTTAAATGTAAAACAGGTCCAACAGCTTGTGTTATCTTTAACCAGAGAGAACATCTCAGTCTGAAAGCCACAAGACAAGGAAATCACCCTAAAAAAAACACACAAAAAGAACTGAAAACTGAAAACTGATTAACAAAATCTTCAAACCAAACGAGTTTAATACGACAGAAAGAAAGCATCACTTTGTGCGAGCAAAACAAACGTCTGGTCATTTGTGCGTCCATTATTTTACCGTTTGTGTACCGTTTTGGAAGTTAGCCTCTAGATGAGTGTAGAAACGGCAGGATATTAAAGATAACCAGTGTAGAAAACATAAAAAGGATTGGAGCAAAGAAAGGGAAACAGGTAAGAGGAGACGCAGGTGTTTGCTTTGGCTCGCACAACGTGATTCACAGACTGAAGATCCAAGTCTACCTTCACTCATTCAACAGGTTTCGTTCTTTTGGGGATAAATTCACTTAAACGTTAAGGTTAAAGGTCATTTCTGAAGGATAATGTTTGGCCACATTCAATATGTGCAATATGTTGGTTATTAATACATGAGAGCAGTTGTATTGAATACTTTGGACCTCAAGTTTTGGAATAAATTCTTGTGTTTCTTGCAAAAATGATGAAAATCAGGTTTTCTTTTCTGTTCCTCTCCAGCACTCGGAAACAGGGAATGATCAGATGTTATTTTCCTCAAACAAACAAACAAACAAACAACAACAAACAGAAAACCTTGTCAGTAGAAGGAAAGGTTCACAGACAGCCCACATTTTTTTTTTTGACAGTCAAATGGGATGTTTTTTTTTTAGCCACATGAAATAAGCCAATCACAGCCCGCCGTCATCCCAGTAAGGAAGTGACATCACTGATGCTAGAGCTGCTGACTGTATTTTGAGGATGAAGATGAGAGAAGCTGGAGGTCGTCTTTGTCCGTCTCAGTCTGACTTCTTGTCGCTTGTAGCCTGCAGACAGAGAACAGAGCGGGAAAAACACAGAGTCAGTTTGGGCGATGTTTGCCGATTTTAAAAAAGGTAAACTGAGATAATTCAACAGATTTTACTCAAATTTAAAAGAATATATAAACGTGAGGTGCCGTTTGAGTACTCCAGTCAAACACAGAGACTAAAATCATCGATGTAAAGAAATGTGTGGGGATTTTCTCTCGGGTGCAAACCATCCAACGACGCCATTTTTGTTTTGCTTCTGTCGCTCTGAGCGTGCACCGGTTTGTGTGCGTGTGTGTGTGCGTGTGTGTGTGTTGGGGGATTATAAATCACACCTGTCAGCGATGACATCACTCCTTGGTGCAACTCTAACTTCGAGGTATGTTACGTAACTTTATGTTCGGTGTGTGTTCGAGTGCTATAAGAGTCCTGACTGGCAGTTCGAAGGTGGACCAGCTGCTGCTTCTTATACAAACACACACACACACACACCAACACACGCATAAAGAGAGACACACACACACACACACACACACACACACACCCCCTCGAAGAAATGATTGACTAGTTTATATCCAGCTTTATAACCCATTAACTACTTCTCCTCACACACTTGTGCACAATCTTTATTTTATACATCGCTTTATAATGTCTTATTTTCTGACGTATCTAATGAACGTACATGTACAGGGAGTCTGAGCTCTAATGACTCCAGTGTTTCTCTGTCCTTTCTTCTGCATATAAAAATGCAAAACCTTGAAACCCGAATAGAATAAAAACCGTGTGACTGAATCGTGTTGTTTTGAAGACGCTTCATGATAAACTATAAATAAGAAACACAACCAGCTTTCTACAGGGACTCTGGTTACCTAGAAATCAAGCTTCAATGTACACGGTGTTTAGAGTGTGTGTGTGTGTGTGTGTGTGTGTGTGTGTGTGTGTGTGTGTGTGTGTGTGTGTGTGTGTGTTACCAGCAGTTTGCTGTGTTCCTCCAGCAGTCGGTCGTACTCCACCGTCAGATTCTCCGCCTGTTTCTTCATCGCACGAACGTCACTGTCCGACTTCTGCAGAGCTGCGGGACAAACACATGGGGGGTAAATACGTACAATGATGAAAACAAAGAAGCTTTACTTTTCTTCTCCATTTTACTTTATTCCTTTTTAAATCATTGCTCTAATGCTCTTCTCTTTTCACCACCTCTCCTCCTGCCCACCTTTCTTGTTGTTCTCCAGCTCCTCCTTCAGCGTCTTCACCTCCTCCTTCAGGTTCTTGTTCTCCTCCACCGGTCCGGCTCCCTTCTTCCCGGCCTCCGGCAAATCGATACCAGCGTCACGGAGTTTCTGTCAGAAGACAAAAAACACCAGAAGAATTTGTTAGAAACACCAAAAATGAACCGATGATTAAATGAACTGCTGGAAATCATTTGCAACTCCAACTCAAATCTGGACTCATGGTTTGATCTGTAAATGAGTCCCTTACAGTTTTCTATCCTGCTGGTTTACTCTTGTATTATCAAACATCTTGTAACTAATCCAACTTTAAATATTCATTGATGTTGTAGAATGTGTACTTCCTTAGTATCTGTGCACAAGGTACAGCTCTTACAGTGAGATGTAAGCAACTCTAGATCCTCACATTTTCCATTGCTTGAAGTTTAGTGAAAATCAGTTTGATATTTTTATAGATTTGCACTTTTCTTGAAATCTTTTCGTCAGAGTTTCGCAACTGCTCCACAACGGTTACCCTCAATAATAACGTCCATTATAATGTCTATCGAAGAGAAACCCCGCAGAAGAAGAAGAAGAAGAAGTCATAAATCAGATGTGGAGGAATTTAAACTGCTGCTGTGGAAGTGTGCTGTTTTGACTCCACCCGGGAGACGAACAGGTGTTCATACCAAGCGCTCTTCACCTCAGCGCTGACCTCAGATCAGCAGCTGCTCTCGGAGTTTACACTGCGAGAAACAAAACCCTGCTCTCTGATTGGCTGTCTGGGTGGTATAAATACAGTGTTAGATTTAAATAAACACATCTGTTATAAATGAGCTTGCAGAGGTCCAGAGGAAGGAAAGGAGACACTATAAAAATGTCATCGTCTGTGGATCATATAAAACACATTCAGGTTTCAAAAATATTATATAAAACATCAAATACCCTTCTCTGACACGCATTTAATCTGTGCGCCCCTATTGGCTAGCTCTCCAACACATGGTACGTGATAGGCTAAGGGGCGGGACATCTCTAAGCGGTTGACCAATCACAACAGAGCCAGCCAGCTAACCAATCAGAGCAGACTGGGCTCTGGTTTCAGACAGAGGGTGAAAAGAGGAGCTGAAGCAGCTTTTTGAACTAGTACCATGAAGTAGTTCTTTTTAGGGTAGTGAGTGCTGGCTGCTTTTAGCTGGTAATCATCCCTGTATAATACATGGAAGCGCTCCAGCTCTATCCGTGTTCGTCAGATATATTTGACATACTTTCTCTTTGGTGTCTGGGCCTTTATTCTGAAGCTTCAAAAAGCCTATTCTGTTCTTGAATTTGGAAATGATTAAATGTGTGACTGTGAAACCCCCCCCCCCCACAGTCTCTCAAACAGCCGGTGTTTCTGCTTCTTTATTTGTGTCGATTTAAGATCCATTTGACAGGAAAGCAACAATAGCCTTCGAGTCCCTCCATGTTGGAACTTCCAGGGTTTTGTAAGTTCAGTATTTTCCAAAACGGTTTCTTCCTCTCGTTATTGGACACTTATTATGATGAGCATGAGTGAGAGTGTGTGTGTGTGTGTGTGTAGCTGTGCGGATGAAGGAGTGTTTGGTATGTAAACCCGTCAGTGTCTCTATGACAACAGCATTTGTTTTTTAGTGTCAGTCCAGGTCTGTAATGTATTGCTACGTAACGTCATATTTCAAGGACACATCTGTATAAACGTAGTACCATAACTCGCTAGAGAAAAGGGATATCTCTAAATATTAGTCAAATGAAAAAGGTGGACATCCTTTCAAAAGGAAATAGAAAATGACTTTAATAATTAGGCAAAGTAGTTGCCAACTAAACAATCAAATCAACTTATTCATTCAGTTAATTGTTTTGCATCTGTTGGGTTTCAAAACTGTAAAATGCTTAATATAATTTAACATTTCTCTTGTTACCATTAAATGTATTCAATTTTCTCATTATTTTTGAGAGTCGCATTATAAGCATTATAGTTATTGTTCTTATTATTTAGTTAGTATAATTATTGGTATTATTATTCATTTGCTTAATTAATATTATCATCATTAGATTTATTAGAATTATTTTTGAATTCAATTAATTATTATTATTAGTTATTTTTATTAAATTATTATTATTAGTTATTTTTATTTAATTATTATTAGTAGTTATTTTTATTAAATTATTATTAGTTATTTTTATTAAATTATTATTAGTTATTTTTATTAAATTATTATTAGTTATTTTTATTTAATTATTATTATTAGTTATTTGTATTTAATTATTATTATTAGTTATTTTTATTTAATTATTATTAGTAGTTATTTTTATTTAATTATTATTAGTAGTTATTTTTATTTAATTATTATTAGTAGTTATTTTTATTTAATTATTATTATTAGTTATTTTTATTTAATTATTATTATTAGTTATTTTTATTTAATTATTATTATTAGTTATTTAATTATTATTATTAGTTATTTTTATTAAATTATTATTAGTAGTTATTTTTATTAAATTATTATTATTAGTTATTTTTATTTAATTATTATTAGTAGTTATTTTTATTAAATTATTATTAGTTATTTTTATTAAATTATTATTATTAGTTATTTTTATTTAATTATTATTATTTGATTTATTTATCATGATTCATTTGGCAGTGGAGTAAAAGCATCAGAAGTCATCAAGTAAAGCATAAATACTTTTACTTAAACACACTGCTTTTGAATGTACGCATTAACATTGAGCAAATATTAGAATTCAAGCGCTACTGACGAGACGGAATAACCTGGCTCTCGTGGTGTTTCTGAGTGACGGGGGGGAAACAGGTGCTGAGCATCTGCCCTTTGAGTGACGAGGCTGGGATAATAAATCCAGGTTTTATGGCTCTCTGAAGTGAATCCAGCAGCATCTCAGGGTCGGATCAGAAAGGCCACAAGACCCCGGGGACCCCCAGAGCAAACTGCTGCATCACGAGCACCATCAACACCTTTTAAGAACATACAAATAAAATCTGAACGATAAATATAGACGACTTCCTGAAACCGGGAAAGAGAAAACCTTTAGACACAATTCCAAACCAATTACCACTCAAACACCGTCCGAGACGTTCAGAGCATTTAGAGAATATCTTACACGTGTTCAGAGTTACGGCTGGAAGCAGCAGTGGAAGTACTTCTGTGTTAAGCTACTGATACTCTTGATTATTTTTGAGATAGGCCATGTGCAGGCCAGGGAGTACTTGCCAAAACATTTGCTTGAGTAACATTTTTAATTCAGGACTTGTACTTGAAATGGACTATTTTAAGACCCTATAGTATTTCTACTTGTACTTAAGTAAAGGACCGAAATACTTCTCCCTCCACGGGTTAGAGACCGGACTAATGAAATGTGTCAGTGCTTAATTATGTGATGTTGTGCAGTGTATTGGTAATGTGTGTTTATATATAAACAGAAGAGGAGTAGGGCCACGTGAACTTTTTTTCAGACTTTTCAAAAATAAATCAGATTTGAAGAATTCTGAGATTTCCCCCAAAAAATAGGATTCAAAGAGTTACGAAAAAAGTCTGAATTCCAAGACACTAGAGGAAAAAACTGAATTCTGAGGTCATTATTATTATTATTATTATTAATATTAATTATTATTATTATTATTATTTATTAGTTTTAAATCTGAACTTTGACAAATTCCGAAAAAAGTCAGAGCTTTCAAATCGACTGAAACACTGCTTGGTTTCAGGTTAGATGGGGGTGAAGCAACACCTCATGTCACATTGCATCATAATAAACATTTGGACTGAATTACTGATTGTTTAACAACTGGAGTTTAATCTCAATTAAAAGTTCCATCTAAGAAATGTGACGTTATTTATGTGACGGATGTCAGAGGGAGGACGGCGGCGTTGGTGACCTCCACAGAAACATGTTACACTGATTACATGTGAACGTGCACACACTCACACACACAAGTTGTGTCACCATTCGGTCAAGAGTCATGTGTGTGGGAGGGAGTGTGTGTCTGCAGCTGCACACATCCCTGACCTTCTGGGCTCAGAGATAGATATCCCTCTGCGATGACAACACGGTGTTATAAAAAGTGACATCGGACTTGATCCGGGCTCGGAGCCTTCCCTGCAGGAATCCGGAACTCATATTATATATAGAAGAATTCTGTCCAAACAATAAATCCTCCCAAGATTCACCTTACGTCTTACCTATCCATTTCTTCAAGGATACGCAGATCACTTGGTCTTTTTATTTCATTTCCCAACATCCTACAAGCTTCACCATCACAAACTTAACCTCTCCTCAATGCTCAGCCCTGTAACAGCACACCTGGTGGAAAGGGTTTGTACTGCACTCTGTTACTATTTTATAACCAAAGTTATTTTTCTACAAGCATTTATAGAATTATGTGTAAATATTTACTAAAAAGCAACTATTTTTAAAACACTTTAGATTGACAGTTACTACATCCTCCTGTAATTCACCTTTCATTTCATTTGAAAGGACATTTGTGTCGGTTTATTTCATGCAAAGAAAGGGAACCATCATCTACTGTCTTCAGGTTCCCAGTGGCTCTCTCCCTCTGTAATAACCTAACGTTTGTAGAACAAAAGGGCCTAGCATATATTTTGTTTACTATATTTACATTTCTTTATATATATTTTACTTTCTTTTTTAGCAGCACCTCTGCGTGCATTTACAAAATGATGTGTATTTTATTCCATTCTTTAAAACCATGTCTGTAACGCACTACCATTTACATTTGAGTACGATAAGAGAGTGGAAGTATATGGGTGAGAGACTTCCTATGTTACCTTCTCCTGACTTCATGAACGACAGTTAAATATTTCACAAGGAGTTTCCTTCCTTTCGGATTCTGTGGTAGAGGATATTAAACTGTGGTGTGTGTGTGGGTGTTTGGTTGTGTGTGTCACATGCAGATGAAGCAATTTCTCCTTTTAGCAGCGGAGTGCCGGTCGATCTCCTAACCCTGGACAAACACAGGTCACATTACCACAGAGAGAGAGTGTGTGTGTGTGTGTGTGTGTGTGTGTGTGTGTGTGTCCACATTGTGAATGAGACAGTGTGTTATGTGTTGCTCGCTGAATATTTCCAGTGTTTGTTTGGGAGCAGCTGCCTCCTGCTGGTGAGCTGAGGGAACAGCAGCGTCTCTCAGCTCAGACTCAGAAATTAAAGTGATTTTGTAATAAGGTGTTTTTTGTTGAAGTATAATAAACATTTTACATTGAATTTATTTTGTTTAATTAGATCTTGTTTTGGACATTTTGCTTATCGCTTATGCTTTTTGATTTTTACCTCCTGTGTAGCTAAAAATATATATTTTTATTATCTTTTATAAAATGGACCACGGAAACCCAATTTCCCCCGGGATAAATGAAGTATTCAGACTCTAAGCGATGAAACTGACGCTATGGGAGTTGTATAAGTGAACCAGAACAGAGAAGTTATGAGTCGGACGAATAAATAACGAGATGAAATTCCTTATAAAGCACCATAAATAATACATGTTGTGCTTTAAGTGTGTGTGTGTGTGTGTGTGTGTGTGTGTGTCACCTCTTGCAGCAGCTCATTCTCATCCATGAACTTCTTGGCGGCGGTGCTGGCGCCCTCCGCCTGCTTCTTGAAGGCTTCGTTGGAGGCCATGAAGGTGGCCTGCTGGGAGAGCAGCGTGGCGAGACGACGCAGCAACCTGCACACACACACACACACACACACACACACACACACACAAAACAACAACATGTGGTCAAATGGGGGGAGTGTGTGGGATAGAAACTCCCTCTGGAGGGTGCACAGTGATTTTAGCCTCTGCAGACCATTCACATGCACTTAAATATAAAAATCAAGCAAGAACTGCAGGAGCATAGTGAGAACACCATAACACCACCTGAGCCCAAAACAACCTGCTGTTTGACGTGTGTGTGTGTGTGTGTGTGTGTGTGTGTTACAGTATACTAGCCCATCCATCATGCACAGCCTTATATAGCTATTCACAACTTCACACACACATAAATACATACAGTAACGACTTACACACACATCGAGTTCCCCCTGACACTTCCCAGCTGAGCTGAGGTGTGTGTGTGTGTGTGCGTCATAGTGACTCTAAACAGGAGGGGGACACTATAGAAGACCCCCCCCCTCCCCATTCCTGTACATCTCTGCTGACAGTGAGAGCTGGATCGGATTGAAAGGAGCAGTCTGCCTGTAGGAGCAAAATATTTAGCTGGTGTTTATATTTGGTATCATCATCATTATCATTATTTGTTTGGACAGCACGTGTTGTATCTGGTTCTCATCAATTGCCACCTGGGTATCACGGTAATGCATTGGATTCACTTTTTGAGGCTTTAGAGATTTTGCCCTCAGGTTTCAGATGTTGCTTTAGAGATGTTAACGCACTTAAGCCTGGACTCTTTTTGAGCGTATCCCAGTTCAAAGCTTCATTTAGCCTCTTCGAATCTCCTTTATTGGTAGTCGTAGCATCATTGCTGTGTTTTTAAACTTTACTTTATTATTTTGTCTCCAATATGACTTGAACATCTTTTTAATATTATTTTTCTAACCTGATTTGTTGCCAGGCAGACTGTCGATACACCTGCAGAGTGAAGTTGTTGTGGCACGCTCAGGTAGCAGAAACACACGGACATGGCGACACTACAATACCTTAAATACATGAACAAATGAAGAAGCTTCTTTGGACTCTTAAAGGAAACTCAGATTTATTTTATTTCCCCCCGGTAGGAATTCAGAGTATAATCCAACAATGTGTACCAGTCTGTCACAAAAAAGACGTTATGTCATTTCTTTAAAAATAAGCTTTGATCGATCAAAAAGTGACTTAGTTTTGGTTATTTTTAGCGGCAGATTAATCCACATTTGGTGCTCCAGTGAGTATTTGGGGCAGCAGGACAGTGTAACCGTCACGCAGAGTAACAGTGGGGCTCCGTGATGTTTAGTTTGAAAGACAACAGTGGTGCTACAGCACAGACGAGACGATAAATCAGGCTGAAAGTTATTCTTGTGCAACCATCAGAGAATGATCTGGGAATTAAAACATTTGGTACATAAACACAATCTGAGTGGTCTGCAGAAGAAGATCCTCTCAGAGTCCAGAAATAATCTCATCAGCTGCCGAGCACGTCAACCTTTCCAGAAACTTGTGCTCCCAAAATATATGTTTTTCTCTCTGACTCACAGCAGACGGTCGGGGAGCGGCTCGGTCTAAACGCTGGAGCACTTCCTACTGGAGTCTGCGTTGCAGCAGCTGCTCCATCACATGCTGCATGATTCACCGGCAGCTGCTGCAGGACGAGGAGCAGTGCTGCCCACTACAGGGGGCCAGAAAGTACTCGACATTCATTGCTCCTTTCTTGTCCTGCGTCACATTTTACCTCCACTATATCTATTTAACACATAGTGCCTCTGATATGATGCAATTTGGGATATGTAGCAAGCGTATGACCTCATCATTGACCCCTGCTCTACCCCTCCTCCCTGTAGTGCGTGTGTGTGTGTGTGTGTGTGTGTGTACCTTTAATGATCCTCCTTTTTGTTCTGAAAGGTAGCATTGATTGAGGATAAAAGGCCCGATCCAGTGTCTCTCTTTGCTGAGTGCAGCTTCCTGTAGTCTTTGGCTTTAGCTCACACACTCTGCACTACTGATATTACAGACTCACACACACACACCTCATTTTGGTAGCTACCTCATGTCTTTTCCCCATTCTTTAGTCCTGGTCACTGAGACTTTATGAACATGCAACAGGGCCACCATTTATGGGGTTTCCCTTTCAGGTAGTGTAGGTTTTAGTGCATGTAAATGGTCTGCAGAGGTTAAAATCCCTGTGTTGAAATGCCCAAGCAGTTGGATTTTGGGATATTTTCTGTTGCCAACAATCCATTTACTTCACCCTTAAGAAATATATATTTGATTATCCCTTCTCTTATTTTCCTAATTAGAGCTTTTTTCTAAATTCGATCACCACCAACAGTCCTTCAGCCTGACAACAAGCTGCCCTCCAATCACTCAACTCTGAATCCAATCAGAACTCATTCACGTTTAACCCCTTGATCTGAGAGGGTCAGCCAATCAGGGAGCATGACAGATTTACACCTCAGAGGCTCGTCCAATCAAGAGTCAGGCTGCAGGACTTGCACTGTACAGTGAGCGTTTCTCAATGGACACACACACACACACACACACACACACACACACACACACACACACACACACACACACACACACACACACACACACACACACACACACACACACACACACACACACACACACACACACACACACACACACACAGTAACCCTCCTCTGCATTTAGACGTGTGCGTGTGTGCGTGTGTGTGTGTGTGTGTGTGTGTGTGTGTGTGTGTGTGTGTGTGTGTGTCTCACAGGCAGAGCAGCAGGGCGAAGCCGGCGATGTACTCGTTCCTCTGAGCTCTGAACAGTTTCATGTGGATGTGTTCGATGGCCGTGGGGTTGTTGGTCAGATCCACCTTCTCCGTCACGCTGTACTTCCTCACCTCACGGAAAGCATCTGCACAATAAAACACACATGAAGAAGAAGAGCATCGTCAGTGTGTGGTCTGCAGTTGCCTGGAGTTTGAACTTGATTAAAACTAATTTCACTCAAACAATATAAATCCTTTTAAATAAGATAAGGCTTTGTTGATCACCAGTGGAAAAATGTAGGTGAAGAAGAAGGAGTAGAACATTAACAAGGAGTAGACATATTAGAAAAAGAGTAGAAGAAGAAGAGCTTTATACAAACTAGAGTAAGAGACAAATAGAGTGGAAATAGGAGAGCTGTAGTGGTGGAACAAAGAGGCAAAGAGAAGCAGTACAAGAAGGAGCAGTAGAAGATGTAAGAGGTATAGGAGAAGCAAAGAAAGGAGAACGAGTAGGAGAAGACCGAGAATAAGAACTAGTAGGAGAAGAATGAGTAGGAGAAGAAGAACGAGTAAGAGAAGAACGAGGAGGAGGAGGAGAAGAACGAGGAGAAGAAGAAGAAGACCGAGAAGAAGAACTAGTAGGAGAAGAATGAGTATGAGAAGAAGAATGAGTAAGAGAAGAATGAGTAGGAGAAGAAGAACTAGTAGGAGAAGAAGAACTAGTAGGAGAAGAACGAGGAGAAGAACGAGGAGGAGGAGAAGAACGAGGAGAAGAAGAAGAAGACTGAGAAGAAGAACTAGTAGGAGAAGAATGAGTAGGAGAAGAAGAATGAGTAAGAGAAGAATGAGTAGGAGAAGAATGAAGAGGAGAAGAACGAGTAAGAGAAGAACGAGGAGGAGGAGAATAAGAAGATCGAGAAGAACTAGTAGGAGAAGAAAAATGAGAAGAAGAACGAAGAGGAGAAGAACACTATTAGAAGAAGATCGTAAAGAAGAAAGACAAGTAAAAGAAGGACGAGTAGGAGAAGAACGAGTAAGAGAAGAAGAAAAACAAGTAGGAGAAGAAGAACGAGTAGAAAACGAGAAGAAGAAGAACTAGTAGAAGAAGAAGACATACCGATGAGCAGGAAGACGAGGATGGCGATGGCCACCATGAAGTAGGTGTTTCCATAGAGAGCGATGGTCTGGATGAGCCGAGACTTAAAGATCTTGCTCCACCTGCAGGATCAAACACACATTACAATACAGCAGGGTCGAATAGATGGGTTGCAGTCAGACACACACAGCTGAGGCTCTGGCTCCATCTGGTGGACACAAGGAGAAAGACGTCCTTATCACCAGCAGGAAGCGGCAACAGCAGAGACTTGTAATGAAGTGAAGAATTTAAATGATTTAAGATGCTAAAATATATGATGACCAAATAAATACACAAAGTGACGCATGACTTTATACAATGTCAGTAATATTTAAGTACTTCTACAGGTACAGTACCAGAAAACCAATGAAAAGACGACACCAGAAGGGAATCAAAACCTCTTGCTTCATTTTTCTTCTTCAGCTGACTAGATTAATAAGAGGACAAATGTTAAGGTGTTTATTGGATAAAGAAAGTACTAAAAAAGTACTTCAAATGTTCTACGTTCTTTAAAACTATTTTGGTTTCAAGTTTTATGTGAGAGTGCTACTTTAGTCCAGATAAGATTGGATATAATAGCACTTTTATTCTAGGACATTCCCTCTCTGTGTACTTTCGAACCACTGATTCTCCAGTAGCTTCTGAATAATCAGACTTTGTACAATCAGAGACTCTTTCACTGAACAGCTGGGTCATGAATCTCTCTCTTATATATGTATATATATAAATCACTTAAATCCGGAACATCCCTCAGAGTTTCTGTGGATTTCTTGGTGATATAAACCAGCTGACATCAGCTCTGGGTTTCAGAGAAGAGTCTGTTCTGAGAGTTACTCGGAGGTTTTGGTTTTACCATCAGGAGGTTTCAATGTGCTTCACGCAGAGCGGCTCCGTCTCTGCTCGCTGTTTAAAATCAATCTAACACCACATCGATAAACAGCGTGAGAGCTAAAGATTCCCAGCAGAGAGTCGTAGTTTAGGACTGATTAAGGGAATGTATTAAAACAAGTCTAAAAAGGAAAGGGAGAGACAGTTTAGTCTCAGTGGAGGTGTGGTTGAACCAGTTGCTGGGTGTGACTGGATGATAAAACAACAATAAGAAATAAATACATTCTCTCTCAGGGACGGTGGATTAAATAAATTCAACCGAACAATAAACTCAGAATCAGACAGCCACCGAGGCACCGGGTAGAAAACTCTTACGCAGAACAACATCTACTGTCCAGGGAAGCATTTAGTTTATTGAATTTATTTTCCTTAGGTTTCTGTGATCAAACATACAACAAACAATGGCTTAACGTCCTCCCTGTCCCTGATAAAGCCAATAACTCCTCCACCTGTCTCCAATTAATACCAACTCACCCAGTGCCTGAAGCTGCCTTCAAAATAAAAGCATCAATGATCTGTCAAATTCACTAAAAATACTTTATGGAGGATCAAATTACCTTAGAAACTGAAATAAAATAGGTGTTTAACTGTTCAATATTACACAACAATGCACAGCCCCATCAGTATGCTGAATCATAGAATGTATTCTCTATAAAGGAAAAGTGTGTTTATATTATTTTACATAATAAAAGATCTGTTAAATCAGAAGCCAGACCTCAGAAGCAGCCAAAAAGAAAAGTTCATTTGAATTCAAACTCTATTTGCGCAATAGCCGAGCAATCACAGGCCAGCAGTTGTTCTATTTATTTCCCGATGCTGGCATTTATAGAACTTAACCCATGCCAGATATCGTAGCGTAATGACCACTTTATTTTCTGGAGTTATTGTGGGTGTGATAAAATCAACGGAGAACAATCTCCCCTCGAGATCTAATCTGCAGTGTTTCATTAACTCACCGTCATAAAGCATCTGGAGAATCTCTCTCAAACTCTGTTGTCTCTCTGCTATTTTCCCCTCTGCTCTCGACCATGTTTATAAGTCCTCCTTACATGTGTTTAACTTTAGGAGCGCTCTTAAGGACTGAGATGTCTGTAATAACCATATTTCTTAATCACGATCTTGTCTTAACTATAAAAAAGGAAAATTCTTAAAGAATCTTCATAAATTAAGGGTTTTTTGTCAGTAAGAGCTACTCTTTGTGCTGGGAAGCTTTATGATTACAGCCCCAGGAATAAAACCCGGTTAATACCACTGCATTCTCAATACACTACACTGAAATAAACCAGATAGCCGTCCTACTCAATAGACTTAGGGAGTCAGCAACCAAAACTGGTGTTGGGGCGACAATTGCTCTCCCTTTTAGAAAGAATATATAAAACATATAGTAAAGTTACAGTCAAATAAATGAACATTGCGTTATAAAATTCAACAAATAACATCAGAAAATGTGGATTTATTGCAAACAGTGTAAAGGTTGGGAAACAACTTGTAGTCTGTGATGTCAGAGAGCAAATTTACAGCAACGTTTCACCAAAATGTCTGGAAAAGTGTCCGCAAAGAGATGAATTCTGACGCAATACGACAGGTGAGCAGAGGGACAGGAGAGCAGAGGGACAGGAGAGCAAAGGGACAGGAGAGCAAAGGGACAGGTGAGCAGAGGACAGGTGAGCAGAGGACAGGTGAGCAGAGGGACAAGAGCAGAGGGACAAGAGCAGAGGGACAGGAGAGCAAAGGGACAGGAGAGCAGAGGGACAGGAGAGCAGAGGGACAGGAGAGCAAAGGGACAGGTGAGCAGAGGACAGGTGAGCAGAGGACAGGTGAGCAGAGGGACAGGTGAGCAGAGGACAGGTGAGCAGAGGACAGGTGAGCACTGACCTCTTGGGTGAGATGAAGGGGATGCAGAGCAGCAGAACGAAGAAGACCTCAGTGTACAGGAAGGTGGCGACCGCCGTCCACTGCAGACTCATCCTGACTCCTGAACACAAAACACAAACCTGGCGTTAAGTTTAAAATCTTAAAACGGCAGCAGAACGAAAACACTGAGACTGGCTTTTAGTTTCAGCTGCAATGAGTACATATTTATTACCTTTTCATGCGTCTTATAGCATTTGTTTGGGATACAACGATACAGTTTTTTTATCAAGTGTGAAAATAAATTAGTTTAATTTAATGTAATGTTTAAAAAAGGTGGAATAAAGTATAAACATAATAAAATAAAAGCAATAAATAGCAAATATAGAAACATACAGTAGAAAAGACATAAATCACAAATAATACACAATTTAAAATATTCTAGCATACATTAAAATGTTCCATAAAAGACCAAAATGAGGTCTGACATTATTCTAAATACTTCCGTTTAAAGAGGAAACTAACAAATAACAAAGACAATCGTTATCGTTGTATTTTAATTTGCCGAATGTTCACAAAATATCTGCACACCTTCAGAAATGCGTCTGAGGTTTGAAACTAACACTGAGCTGTAACAACACGCAGGAGAAACTGCAACTTAAATGACATCGAGGAGAAGCGGAGAGGATAATTAGAGGCCGGGTGTGATGAGTTTATTTTAGGACGTTTCTGAGAACAACAACTTGTAAACTTGATTTTGTAAATGGGTTTTATTATTATTAGAAAAAAGATGCAACAGCTTAAGCTGAAATTCAATTTAACCTCTGGTTCAGTTTCATCATCCGGGTCAAGAGCTCATAAGATAAGACAATGGATAAGATATACTTTATTGATCCCAAAGTGGAATTTTTTTTGTTACAGCAGCATAAAAAAACAACAAGGCATTGCACAATATTAGAAATGAAATAGTCATAGTGAAACAGAACAAGAGAATACCAGCTGCCTGATGGCATGTTCAATTATCTTGAGATTTACTTGAATGCATTTTATATTTACACATTTACCTCATCCATGTTTAGATTAACGTTCATGCATTTTGCAACCGTTCTCCACAAATAAATCCTATTTTAATTTGTATAATCCACATTAATTCATCCATTAAAGTCTCATTTCTCACGTGCCGATTAAAAAATACCTCTTCAACGAACATATTTGGAAGGACCCTAAGATCTTAACAACGACCGCTTCTCTGTGCATCTATTCGTTTACTTTGATCAGTATATTATATAGAGATACTGCAGTCCCTTCACTCCTGCAGCAATCAGGCTTTACAACCACCACGGCCCCTGGTAGACCCCCCCACCCACACACACAGAATGGAATAACCCTGATGTGCAATAACCCTGTCTGTCAATATAAAACGTTGTGCAATATACCCTCCTGCAATTTCACGTTTATCACCATGCTATTTTGGTTTTTTACTTGGTGTGTTATTAATAATAATGTGTGCAAATGTAGCCGTATGTTATCTGCTGTTGTACTCAATGCCATAGTTATCATAAATAATGTACATGTGTAGTGCCTTGGCACTGGTAGGTAACAAAAACAGAATCATTGAAACTCAAAACACTTAAGCTTGTATACACAATTCATAAATAAAAAAAGGTAAAACATGTAATTAGATCTCAAGTTAAAGCATCACAGTCCTGGTTCGTGTAAAACCATTGTAGGAGAGTCCAGACAGCTAAATGTGTAGGGCACTCCCTTATTCTGTTTTCTAAAAGCCTAACAAATAAACCTAATTTAATTAAACTAACTAAACCCAGAGTGGAGGATCAGCTGACCAGTGGAGTGGGTGTGGCAGCAGCTGTGTCATGCAATGCTGCAACACAGTGCCAACAGACACACACACACTGATCATCGGCTTATTCTTTACATTAAAAACACACATTTAGACACGATTAACCTGCTCAGTGTCTATGAACTAGTTTCTTTCTCTGTGTGACAAAACAAAGTATATTTGGGAATTAAACAGTAACAGATTTAGTCCATAAAGGTAATTTAAACAGGCACACAGGACACACCTGGTAGGGTAAAAAGCTACGTGAAAACACTGTTTATTCTCTATCAACAACTAAATGAGTGTCCATTGCTAAAAGATATTGATCTACAACAAAGGCACACCACGTCAATAACGTTTAGGGTACATCTATTACCTGGAATCAAACTTATTTACGTAAAGAAGTTAAAACAGACAGATTTTATTACCCTGTTTTATTTGGAGTTTGACAGGAAACCCAAGTTCGGTTTTTAAAACGTGAACTAGTTTAGCTAATAGCTGGATGTCTCCGAGTATTTCCTGGAAATTAGCCACTTAGCTTGTAGGCCCCGTCTAATTCCTGCGTTGTTTTGAGTCAGACATTAACGTTATTAATTATGACTCCATGTGTCGTATTTCTCGGGAATGGTTGATGTGGAAATATATGCTAACAACTTGATTTAATAAGTTAACAAACGTGGCGTTAAGTTAGCGGGCTAAAATAGTTAGCAGTTGTTAGCTAAATAACCCTAGTTGTGAATGAGAAGGTGAACTTACCTGAGAATATTTCCGCAGACTCAGAGAAACTCAGGAAACACGGAGTTCTTCTGACGCGCTTCAAACTCTCTGCTCACAGCAGTTAGCTTATTAGCCTAGCTTCCTGTTGTAAACACGTGATACTTCCGGGGTTTAATGCCAGCTCATCCAGCTCCTGGTATTTGATTGGTTAAACTGATGCAGGTGGGAGGGGTCTATGTGTCACTTCCGAGGTTTGACAATTATATTATTATATTTCTTACTTTATTTTCCTTTTTTACAGCAACTTTAAATTACATACAGTATCCCAAAAAAATCCCACTCCCTCCAAACCCCGTAAAAAAGCATTCAAAACAAACATCAAACAGTTGAAATATCACATTAAAAAACAATAACAAAAAAGAGAAATAAATAATAATAATAGAATAAATATATAAGTAATAACACATTATATAAATTATCTAATATCTATAAGGTATTTTAATGTTTGACAACTATATGTGAGATTTAATTATATATTAAAACTATTACACTTTCATTTATTAATCTGATTGTTTTTCTATCATTTATTTATAGAAATAAATGATATAAGTTTATTTAACCTATTTTTATTATTATTATTATTATTAATAATAATAATAATAATAATAATAATAATAATAATAATAATAATAATAATAATAATAATAATAATACTGTTATTTATTCACTTTAATTTAATGTATCCTTTCACTCTCGGCTTATGTTTTTTAAACTGATGAAGGCCCAGAGGAACACCATCAAGAAATAAAATTTCTTTCCTAGATTTTGTGTGGCTATTGTGCAACTATATAATAAAATGCAATATATATTGCATTAGAAAAAAAAGGTTTTCTTTCAGAAAGTTGGCCATATCAATACAAAATACTTACATATACACTGAGAATAAATGTTTTTGATTTATTCAATCTAATTTATTTCTGACAGATTAATATGAATGTTTTTCAATCCTAATTTTTATATTTATTTTCACATAAATAACCCTTATTTTGATTTTTCCCCCCAAGGTTTATTATGTATTCTATCATATCTATTCTATCTAGCTATCCATCATCTCTACACAGTTCCATCTTCTGACCGGCAGAGAGAGACATTGTCTGCGGAAACGATCTCTGTGCTTCAGATAGATTGTGAGAGGAGGAAGAAAACAAAGACATCTCACTCTGATTGTTTTTCCACGAACGATACAAGCTCTCTTTTTCTCTCCAATTACTGGTCAGACTGCCTCCACAGTAAATTATTAAGTATGTACAGTCAATTTCGAAGATACAGGGTAGTTATTTATAGATCCCTGAGGGGGATTTGGGTCTCATATAATAGCAGCAAGCACATTTATATACAGGAACAACAGCTAAACAAATTTAATTAAAGGGGCCTCATGTTCATTTTCAGGTTCATCTTTGTATTGTGTCTCTACTGTGACATATCTCCATGCTTTAATGCTCAAAAAGCTCTTATTTATAGGTTTTTTCAATACATTTTTGGACAATAATGGAGCTCTATGGCACAAAGGAAAAACAATGAAACAGAATAAAGTGTGATTGTTAATTAAAAGTTTTCTTTTAATTAACAATCACACTTTATACCAGTGAAGAGCTGCAGGGGGCACCAGAGAGAACAATCAATACACACTTAATTCTCTTTCCAGACACCACAAGACCCCGTAAAGACTGAAAAAGACCACACAGAGTCTGTCTGCTTCATAAAAACGTCAACGCTCATAAAGACGTTTTATCTGCCTCTCTTTCTCTGTTTTATGCTTTTAACTTAAACCCTCTTCTTCTCCTCACACTTTATTTTCACCCAACCTCTTATTCCCTCTGCTTTCTTCTCCCTCCCCCCTCCAGTCAACCCTAAATCACACAATGAACCTTATTAAAGGGTCTCTTTTGGTCGCCGGGCGGAGAACACTCAGACAGAAGCAGCAAAGCATTTGATTGGCTGATCAGATTTTCTGAACGGCCAATGAAAAGCTGGGTAAAAGTGCAATTTTTACAAAGCAGTGGAGGCGAGCAGCTGAGTGATGAAGAGATGAATTAGTCATCATGGTGAACACACACACACACACACACACACACACACACACACACACACACACACACACACACACACACACATTGCATGATGTTAAGTGTGAGGTCATGCTCATGTGTGAATGTTCTGCACTACTGTAAGTGAGTGTGTTGGTTTGTGTGTGTGTGTGTGTGTGTGTGTGTGTGTGTGTGTGTGTGTGTGTGTGTGTGTGTGTGTGTGTGTGTGTGTGTGTGTGTGTGTGTGTGTGTGTGTGTGTGTGTGTGTGTGTGTGTGTGTAATACTGAGTCACGTATAATTCCTCCTTTTCATGTGTAATTACACAGATTAGCGAGGTGCTAACGTGTCTTTAAAGTGTAAATGCCCACACGCTCCACTTCAATCCTACTACTGGATCCATACAATTTGAATGTACAGACACATCAATTTAAAAACCGAACTGACGTAATTTAAATCATTGAGAGCCTGTCAAAAATAATCCTGCTTTCTTATGTGGTGTCTGTCTATAGTTTATGTTAGCCTTCTTCACAGAAATTCCAGCCCTTCTTTGAACTCAATCTTCATATTACACATTTGTAAACCTTCACACCTCCACCATGCCCAAGTGTGACGCTATCACGCTGACAATATACAGCTTGATGACGAGTTAGGACTGAGATCGTCAATCAGATGAAGATTTTGGGGCTACTGTAAGGATTTTTTAGCTTAAACGCAATCGCCACAAATAAAAAGCTAATGTTGGGCTATAAAGGAACTACAGCACGGTCACATGACTTCACGTCACCACCGCTAAGCTAAAGGAGGCTAATGTTGGGCTATAAAGGAACTACAGCACGGTCACATGACTTCACGTCACCACCACTAAGCTAAAGCTGCTAATGTTGGGCTATAAAGGAACTACAGCACGGTCACATGACTTCACGTCACCACCGCTAAGCTAAAGGAGGCTAATGTTGGGCTATAAAGGAACTACAGCACGGTCACATGACTTCACGTCACCACCGCTAAGCTAAAGGTGTCTAATGTTGGGCTATAAAGGAACTACAGCACGACCACATGACTTCACGTCTCCACCGCTAAGCGAAAGGAGGCTAATGTTGTGCTATAAAGGAACTACAGCACGGTCACATGACCTCACGTCACCACCGCTATGCTAAAGGCAGCTAATGTTGGGCTATAAAGGAACTACAGCACGGTCACATGACTTCACGTCTCCACCGCTAAGCTAAAAGTGGCTAATGTTGGGCTATAAAGGAACTACAGCACGGTCACATGACTTCACGTCTCCACCGCTAAGCTAAAAGTGGCTAATGTTGGGCCTGATGTCTCATATAGACAATTGTTAGCAAGCACTATTTTTAAATCCACAAGTGGGGTATTTACTGACGTATTTTATGTCGTAGAACAACACAAATCTCTCCAGCTTGTGTTAACCACATACCTTATTTCAGTACAACAACCAAAAACACAATCAGAAAACCAAGGGAACTGAAAGCGGTCAAATCTGACTCATTTCGGGATTTTAAGACTCATAATTAGTAGAAGATAGATAAAAGAAACGGAGGTATTTTGTCTGTAATGAGCCCTTCCTCCTGTACGGGGTGCTGGCATCACTTCGCACCTTCAGTCTTGTTGAAGTGTGTTTGATTTACTGACACCATCGTGCATAAAGGAGACCCAGCCGACTCTGATACTCTGAAGTTTCTCTTCACACTCTTTGTCACACATCGTTTATTTTTTTTACTGTCTGCACCTCCTTACTGCTACTACTGTCAGTTAACTGTCATCTGTTCTAACAGAATTATATTTCAGACACATCGATCAGCTGCAACATTAAACCAGAAACTAAAGGGTGTGTGTGTGTGTGTGTGTGTGTGTGTGTGTGTGTGTGTGTGTGTGTGTGTGTGTGTGTGTGTGTGTGTGTGTGTGTGTGTGTGTGTGTGCGTTAGTGTGTGTGTGTGTTGTTATCAGTGCTGTGCAGCCCCCTGATCCTGGCAGAGCTGAGTCGGTTCAAGCAGGGGGTAATGTGTCCTTCTGGAGTGTGTGTGTGTGTGTGTGTGTATGTGTGTGAGAGCACATGCATGACAGTGTGTGTAGGTGTGTGCGTGCGAGCATGCGTGTGTGTGTGTGTGTGTGTGTGTGTGTGTGTGTGTGTGTGTGTGTGTGTGTGTGTGTGTGTGTGTGTGTGTGTGTGTGTGTGTGTGTGTGTGTGTGTGTGTGTTTCAGTCATGGTGCATGGATAAAACGATTAGGGAAATACAGCCATGAGGAGAAAGAGAGAATGGACTTTCGACAGGAAAGAAGGATAAAGAAAAGTAGAGGAGGTAGGAGAAGAGGAAGGGGAAGGAAACAAGGGGAGGAAATAAGGAAAGGGAAGAAGTAGACAAGGAAATGAACCAGGAAAAAGAAATAGTGAAGGAAAGGGTAACAAGTAAACAGAAAGAAAGAAACCATGGTTGCAAAAGATTACAGAAAAGGTAAAAGAAATAAGAAAAGGTTGAGATAAACGTTACAAGGAACGGAAACTCAGAAAGGCCAGGAAAGCAAACAAAGTAACCGAAAGGTAACAAGTAAAAGAGAAGGAAGGAAACATGGAGAAATGAAAGGATACAAAGAAAGCAAGAGAACAAGTAAAGGTAACAAGGTTAGGAAACTCAGAAAGGGATTGAAAAGAGATGGAAGACGGAACAAAAGTAACCATGAAAACAAAAGAAAGGACCTAAAAAGGAAAGGAAATGTAACAAGTTAAGAAAAAGAAAGGGAACGTGGTAAGAAAGGATACCAAAGACAGGAAAGGAAACAAGGTAAGGAAGCATTGAAGGAAACCAAGAAAAGAAAAGTTGAAAAAACTATATAATAGAAAGAGGCATAAAAGAGAGGAAACAAGGAAAGGAAATGCAAGGTAACACAACAGGAAAGGAAATGCAATGAGTTAAGAAAAAGAAAGTGAACGTAGTAGGAAAGGACACCAAAAAAGGTACCAAGGATAGGAAAGGAAACAAGGTAAGGAAGCATTGAAGTAAACCAAGAAAGGAGCTGTCAATCAGGACAAGAAACAGCGAGGCCAGAGAAACAAGGAAGAAGAAGAAAAATGATAATAAAGAAACTGAGAGACGGATCACGTGAAATATTAAACGAGAAACAGTTTCACAGAAACACAAAATCAATGTGTGAAGAAGTGAAAGAGGGAAAATGCAAATGGGATTAACAGTTGTGAGGATTACGAGATGAGAAGAAGTCTTTGAAAGTCTCCGTTATGAATGAGATGCTCCCTGTGGAGTGTGTGTGTGTGTGTGTGTGTGTGTGTGTGTGTGTGTGTGTGTGTGTGTGTGTGTGTGTGTGTGTGTGTGTGTGTGTGTGTGTGTGTGTGGGACAGATTAATTCTCTATATTACAGATTAACAGGTGAATAAAGAGGATTATACAGACAGGTGAAGAAACGTTTCATACTGGTTGAAAACACATATTCATTTTCATTTGAACGATACAACTTTATTGATATTTCTCTGTGAACAATAAGTGCAAACACCAATTCAAATGAACATCCAATGCATCCTTATCAAGTCCTCACTTTCTATAGAAATACCAGCAGAAGAGATACACGGTTTTAATTGTAACATCTGCAGCTTTGAGTTAATTATGTAATTGATGTTTCCTCTTCGTAAAACCTTCAGTGACGCTAGTTTCACTCACTGTGAAAACATCTGGAGTTTCTGCATTGTGTTTTGGACTTACAGAGGAAATTGGCTCTGTAGGGAGCAATTTGTGATTAATGGTGCATTCAAATTGTACTGGGAAGTTAGGGTTTCTGATAGCTACATTGCTTTAGTGTTCAAATTCACAAATAATGTCAAGTGCATTGTTATCATTTTTAACAATCAAAGCACTTTTTTATAATCTCTACACGAAGATATTCCCTTTTTAAAATGTAGTATTTTATTTCATTATTTTAATGGAGAAGTGTCTAGGAGTTCATCAAAAAAAGTATTTGATTTATAATAACTTTTGATTAAAATAATGTATTACATTTATTCAACATATATTCAAAACGTACTCTCTGAAAGCTGCTCAAATATTAACATTTCTTAAACTTTAGCTTCAGTTTTTATTCCTTGGTCTTGTTAAGTATACTCATTTATTTTTGGGGAATTGTAAACGTCTTTTTGTCTTACATTTTCTTATGACAGACAGACAGACAGACAGACAGACAGACAGACAGACAGACAGACAGACAGGCAGGCAGACAGACAGACAGACAGACAGACAGACAGGCAGGCAGGCAGGCAGACAGACAGACAGGCAGGCAGACAGGCAGGCAGACAGACAGACAGACAGACAGACAGACAGACAGACAGGCAGGCAGGCAGGCAGGCAGACAGACAGACAGACAGACAGACAGACAGGCAGGCAGGCAGGCAGGCAGGCAGACAGACAGACAGACAGACAGGCAGGCAGGCAGGCAGGCAGGCAGGCAGGCAGGCAGACAGACAGACAGACAGACAGACAGACAGACAGACAGACAGACATGCATGCAGGCAGGCAGGCAGGCAGACAGGCAGGCAGGCAGGCAGGCAGGCAGGCAGACAGACAGACAGGCAGGCAAGACAGACAGACAGACAGACAGACAGACAGACAGACAGACAGACAGACAGACAGACAGACAGACATGCAGGCAGGCAGGCAGGCAGGCAGGCAGGCAGGCAGGCAGGCAGGCAGGCAGGCAGACAGACAGACAGACAGACAGACAGACAGACAGACAGACAGACATATAGAAGCATTCAGAGCTGAGCCTTGTCTGCGGTTGTGTAAAATAAAGATGAATCTGATGTCTGCAGATGATTTCATACGATGGCCAGACCGTCATTCATTAAACATAAACACACAGCGTCATGTGACCGGCTGTCACCCAATCATAAATCATGCAGGAGCTGCCCTGCTGTTGCCAGGCGGTTTAACCTCCCGAGGACTGTTTCCAGCCGCTGTGGGACTTTAAAAGGCAGACGGGACTCATCAGGAAGTCCTTTCCTCCTGTTTTCTTATGAAAACATAAATTAATTATATACAGAAAAGCACAGATTCTCTCAGCGTCTCTGGGAGGTTTTCAAAACAAACGTCTGTATCACTGACCTCAACAGCAGAGCCTCCTGAAATATGATGGTTGTCAGATGAGGATGACTTTAATCACATTATTTTCCTGCATAATTGAATATACATGAAGCAGGGTCACTGGTTAAATGCTTGTCTGTTCAGCAGTTTATTGTTAACAGGATTATACTGAAGCCTGTCTTTGATCCACAGCAACAACGACCACATCTGAGTCCCATCTGATGAAACCTTTAGATATAAATAACCTCATGATCTCTTCTTTAGAGCAGCCTGATGTCATCAAATAGCTTTCAGACTGGTGCAGGAATGAGTCCTAAATACTGGATATTAGTCAGCATGTTACCCCCCTGGTGAATTTAAAACAGCAGTTACTACTAGTGTCTGAATGAGACGACTAAACGTCATCACGCCAAACATTAGCCTGCCTTTAGCTTAGCGGTGGAGACGTGAAGTCATGTGACCGTGCTGTAGTTCCTTTATAGCCCAACATTAGGCGCCTTTAGCTTAGCGGTGGTGACGTGAAGTCATGTGACCGTGCTGTAGTTCCTTTATAGCCCAACATTAGCCTCCTTTAGCTTAGCGGTGGCGACGTGAAGTCATGGACCGTGCTGTAGTTCCTTTATAGCCCAACATTAGCCACCTTTAGCTTAGCGGTGGTGACGTGAAGTCATGTGACCGTGCTGTAGTTCCTTTATAGCCCAACATTAGCCTCCTTTAGCTTAGCGGTGGAGACGTGAAGTCATGTGACCGTGCTGTAGTTCCTTTATAGCCCAACATTAGCCTCCATTAGCTTAGTGGTGGTGACGTGAAGTCATGTGACCGTGCTGTAGTTCCTTTATAGCCTTACATTAGCTTTTTACTTCTGGAGATAACATTCATGGGTCCAATGGAGGCGTAGCAAACGTTCTTACTCAACACAAACCATTATCTTTCCTTAACCAGACCAATCAAAACATTCAGCACATGGTTTAAACTGCAATCTAATTGCGTCTGTATGTGACAAGCTGAAATTAAAACGCACAACATGAATTACTCAATAAAAGTTCAAAAGGGTGATTTGGGATTTGGCAGATTGGTGCCGCCATGGCTATCATGTTCTCATACCCCGATTCTGGAAATACTAATAATCCCTGAGCAGTTTAAGTCTCAGAGGGTTTAGTGTCACAGACCTCACTGATATTTAATCAGGTTAGAACAGGATTCATGTTCAGAGTAAGTTCTATCAGAGCGGGTTTGCCTCTGAAGGTGGTTTTTCTTTCATATTTTTAACATTAAAAGCTGCTAAAGAGACTGGAGACGTGTCAGCAGGAGGCCAGAAACACTCTGAGTGGAAATGATGACATGTATTAATGATGAGGGGCTGAGTGGACACACACACACACACACACACACACACACACACACACACACACACACACACACACACACACACACACACACACACACACACACACACACACACACACACACACACACAGAGACACACTGTAATAGAATATTCTATGTCTGCCTCCATCAGTAATATCTGCTGCATGACCTCACCGTCAAACTGTACCATGATGTCATTTCTCTTCTGTCAGAAACAATAACAGTCCGGACTCAGATCCTTACTGTAGTAAAAGTACCAATACATTCATGCACAAATACTCCATTTAAAATCCTTGAATGTTAAATATAAGGTCAGCATTCACACATATTCATACAGAGACAAAGACTTCCTGCTCTTCACACACCCTTGCCGTGCAATCGGGAAGATTTAAGGGTTAAATACCTTGCCCAAGGACATTTAGACCTCAGGAGCTGGGGATCAAACCACCGCCCTTTTGATTTGTGGACAGTCACCCTACTTCCTGAGTCACTGGCCACCCATAAAAGATCTATTTATGGCATTCGGAGCTTTAATATATAGCAGCAAAGAACTGTCTGCTAAGTAAAAATACAGTGACGTGATGTGCATCTGAGCAGACAAGGTAGTCCCTCTGTTAGTGTAGTAACAAAAGACCACAAAGAGGACATTTTCAGGTTCATATTTGTCAGTTTTGCTTCTTCTGGGTCATGTCTCAATGTTCAAAAAAGCTCTTTATTTTTCTCATACTGCCAGTCTGCTCTGATTGGTTAGCTGGCCGGCGCCGCAGTGATTGGTCAACAGTTTATAGATGTCCCGTTCCTTAGCCGACAATGTGTTGGAGTGCTAGCCAATAGAAGCTTGAGTGTTACATAATGATGTCACTATGTTCAGGAAGTAAACAATGGAGTCCGATGGAGGTGTTTCAGCCAGGGGGGGGGACTCAGGGATTTTAGCTTTTGAAGACCGTTTACATGCACTAAAACCTATAACACGGCGAAGGAACCCCACAAAAAGTAATAGTGCCTCTTTAAAATATTTGGGATTATTTGAAGCTGCAGGATTAACGATGTTCTGGGATTGTTTCCTTGTGGTTGATTGCACTTATTTGAAGTCCCTTTGGATGAAAACATCTAAATTAAATGTAACGTTGAATGAAGACCTCGATTACCTCGTGGAATCATGCAGCCCGTTCGTCTTGGTGTGCTTCAGTTAAGTAAGAAACTTCCTATTTCACCAGCAGCAGGACAACGCATTCTTGATATAGGCTATAAAAGGTAGACCGATCAAATGATTTCGATGGTTTTGATTCGTTTATTCTTCTGACTGTTTGAGTTTCATCTAAAGTAATATTGCTGTTTTTTTTTACCACGTCCGTAGTACTTTGCATCATGCCAGAAAACAGTATTTCTTTAATCATAATTTCTTCCCTTTTAATTCAGGTCGTTCAGCCGTCCAACGCACCTGTCACACACAGCGCTGTGCAGAGATGTGTTCTGTTATCTGAAATGAAAAGACAGAAATGTTTTAATCACTTTCCCTCAACACAATGCACAAACTGGTGGGTTTTAATTGAAAATGCACAAGCTGGAGGTAATGAAATATTTTCTGTGAGTGTGGTAACGTACCTCTAATCTCATGACGGCTTTCTGTGCCGTGAAGCTCCAGGTCCAAATCATTTTTAACGAATAAATAAATGTCTGTGAGCGTTTTGTCTGTCGATCAAATCAAGTCACATTGTTTTCGGCATCAGTGAGCTGTAGTTTTATCGGCCCGGGCAGCAACAGCACAACAATACAACACAGACACACAATGAGAGCGATGACTTGTGAAGAAAACGTGTATGTGTGTGTGTGTGTGTGTGTGTGTGTGTGTGTGTGTGTGTGTGTGTGTGTGTGTGTGTGTGTGTGTGTGTGTGTCTGTGTGTGTGTGTGCTTTAACTCTGGGATTGCTGCCCATAAAGTCTCATTAATTTCATGGCAACAGGCCCACTGGACTACAGACGGAGAGCTGATGAAGCTGTGTTCAAACACCAGCAGACAAAACTGTTCTCTGTGTTTTCAGGAGTTGGCTGCTGACACTTTGTTTGTGTGTGTGAGAATTCTTGTTTTAGGTGGTTGTGAGGACTGCTGTTTGACCGGGGACCCAGGTAGAGCTGTGACAAATGTGTGATTTTGTATCTGAACCGTCAACAGAAACGTATATAAAAGTGTGCAGGATAATCACCACAACACATTGTACGTGATAGGCTAAGGGGCGGGACATCTCTACGTTTTTTACCAATCAGAGCAGACTGGGCTCTGGTTTCAGACAGATGGTGAAAAGAGGTGCTGTAGCACAGGCAGTATGAGAGAAATAAAGAGCTCTTATAGGCTCCACCATATTACTTGAGTAATACACACACACTGAATGTAACCATAAAATCACACACACACACACACACATGCTGAGTCAGCCTCATCATCATTTCGGTCCCATGTGGTTGCCGTGGTGACCGCACCATGTGATCAATAGCAGAGCTGGAGCGGATCAATTTACTCCTTGTCTGTTCTGCTTAATTGATTGATTAGAAGGTCTAATGGACGCCGTCCTTAACGAGACATTAGCTAATTGGCTGGAGGTCTACTGATAGGAAGGAGTGTGTGTGTGTGTGTGTGTGTGTGTGTGTGTGTGTGTGTGTGTGTGTGTGTGTGTGTGTGTGTGTGTGTGTGTGTGTGTGTGTGTGTGTGTGTGTGTGACTGAAATAACATGAGACAGTCTGTTTCCACTGCTCCCGTTCATACTGATGACATTAATGCTGGGCTAATCGATAGAATTAAGAGAATGTGAAAATTGAAAAGAGAGAAAGGACGGAGAGTGGGGTTAAAACTGTCCAAGGTTAATACTCTGCTGTCTTTGTGTATTAAAGGGGCCTTCTCTGCTCAAATGCAGGCCTCTGTAAAGATGTAAATGTGTTGATACTCTGAATTAACCCTGATATATAGGAGTATATAGAAAAAAAACTCTCCAGGGATTAGTCTGTCCCTAAACCTTAGTTACTGATGGCTCAAAGTTTCCACTGGGATGTGTATGAGTTTGGGTCTGGTTTACTCCCTGGACAGCAGAGATCTTTTTTGATCCATTACTCCCTATCTACTGTTGCCAGTTCCCATTACAGACACCAACTGAGAATAGACCGGTCCAGTGGGACATGTCTATCACTTGGAAACAGTCTCAATTATCTCAAAGGAAAAGGCTTGTGGATGGTTTGTATTGACCTAAATATCTTCATTAATGAACAACAAATCTGGGTCCAGTCTAATCTCTGGAGGATGCATGTTATTAGAAGCTCAGAGGATAGTCTGATCCACTGGGATGAGCCAGTTTCTGTATCACATAAATGAGAATCTGAAAATGTAAATAAGAATTTAGAAGTCATTAAATGGTGATAATAATAATTAATACTGACGGGTTTTTTTTTGCAGCGATAAGCGTCCCGCAGTTCTGTACTCGGTCTAATCTCTGGGGAGGGATGGTTAATTTGCTCCTGAGGGATTGTGGGTATTTTCATCTCCCTTACAAACAATGAGAGCCTCATTAAGTGAAGCTCAGACGGAGAGAGAGCTCGGTACAGTCTAATCCCTGGATGACTGGACTCTCTTTGCTCAGTGTGTTCAGACCGCGCCAACTGTTGAGAGGTTTGTTTGAGAGAAGGCACATTGTACATTATAAATAAACATGGTAGAAAATGCCAGAAATACTGCTTTTCATCTGTAGTCCCTGGCTATGGTGGTGCAAAAAGCTAACTTCAATACACCTAGAATGGGCTTCCAGTTTAAATTCTGGAGAGGAACATTGTAAAAGCATGGAAGCATTGGTGACACGTGAACTCTTTTAGGTCACATTCATTGTTAAAGAGGCTGCTAAAAAAAACTGCTAAAAACTGCTTTTTCCATCAGGCTGTCAGGCTGCTGGACTCTCCCCCCATTGGACCTGGATGGTAACAGCCACCCCCCCCCCCCCCCCCCACTCCTGCAACCAAAGACAGACAGAGACAGACATCTTTAACCACACTGCTGTGGACATTTGCACTAGTGTACCTTTTACTGTACTATATTCCTCTGAAAGGGAGTGTTGGTTTTGTATATATTGACTGCTTTTATATGTGTATGTTTTATTGATGCCTCTTAATGTGGGATGTTTATAGATGTGTCTATGTTTGATCATGCAGGAGTTTTTAAAGATATTTTAACTTTTATTCCAGGCATTGTGAGAAACAGCATTTCGATCACAAGATTGATAATAAAGTTGACTTTGACTTTGAAAAAATCACACCTAAAAGCTACCAGGAAACATACCTGAGGTTTTTAATTCAAGCCTTTTATTATTATTATTATTTATTGTATTTTTACGTGCACTACAACTAAAGGAACCTCAATAAATCCTAATTAAATACATATTTAAAATAACAATGCTTTATTAAATGACATTGCGACCCACTGAAGAAATAGGAGACACGAATGGCAGTCATTTAAATGCATATATTCTGTGTATATATTTACAACCATTGCCAGAGAGAAAAAATAGACCAACACCATTTACTCCTTTTATTTAATTGTGTTAATTATTATTATTTTTACTTTTATTTGTTTCATACAAAAAAAAGAGGTTACATTTTTATAATTACTTTAAAATAAATGTATTTTTTGTTGTTTATTTTAAGCACAGCTGCATGTTGGTATGAAAGTTGTGGTTTGATAAATTTGAGGCATGTTGCTCTGCCGTGATTCTTAATTATTACAAAGTCCATTTAATTTCATGATGTGTCAGAGACAATATTTTGATCTAACTGTCTCTCGACTCCTACAAACATCAGCAGAATAAAAACACGCTGACTGAAGAAATGATTACCGATCTGTGTGTGTGTGTGTGTGTGTGTGTGTGTGTGTGTGTGTGTGTGTGTGTGTGTGTGTGTGTGTGTGTGTGTGTGTGTGTGTGTCAGTGTAAGGCTTCGAGCAGAGATTAGGAAACTCATGACTCATCGTTTTTTTTTTTACCGTTTATGATTAACGGTTAATTTGGGAGAGTGGCTCTATGTGTGTGTGTGTGTGTGTGTGTGTGTGTGTGTGTGTGTGTGTGTGTGTGTGTGTGTGTGTGTGTGTGTGTGTGTGTGTGTGTGTGACACCTGTAGATGCTGAGTGGGCAGCTGGTTAACTGGCAGCATAGTCTGAGTCAGGGCTTTACACACACACACACACACACACACACACACACACACACACACACACACACACACACACACACACACACACACACACACACACACACACACACACACACACACACACACACACTGAGCTGTAATCAAATCAGAGCTTTAATCCTAAACGGAGCTCGTTTGTCTCTCTGCTGCAGCTCGTCATGTTAACGAGCTCAGACACAAGCCAGCGCTTAGCCTCGCCCACGTCCTGCCAAAACACTGAACCGATTGGCCGCGATGCCTCTGTGATTGACAGGTAGGGGACCAGGTAAGAACATAAGATGATTCCATGAGACTTCAGGTCAAATATCACACCAGAAAAGAGTCTCAGGGGTGAATTATGGGAAGGGTTAATCTTGCACAAAAAAGATAAAAACGATCAGTGTTTTTCTGGACGGACCGACAGGTTGAAGAGCTGTCCTAATTGCACCTCGAAGAAAATACTGTGTCGATAGTTGTGTTTAAATTAGGTACAGTTCAGTCTTTTAGCGACGTTTGCCCCCGTTTTATGCAGTGAATGTATTTGTGTCTCAGTGAATAGAGTTGATGGTAACTGAAGCACATTTATATAAACAGGCTGGGATTTAAAGAGGCCCTAGTATGCTTTTTGGAGTCTTCCCTTTCCTGTAGTATTTGTGCATGTACATAAAGACCTTTCTGAACATTAAGCATGCAAAGCTGTCACAGAAGAGGCACGACATATAGTTATGAATCTGAAAATGAACATAATACAGATCCTTTAAGCTGCAAACCTCCAAAGAAAAGCCAGTGCACAAATGCCTTTAACGTGCATTCTCCCCAACATCCAGCAGGGGGTGCAGAAAGATGTGATTGTATAGAAGTCTATGAGAAAATGACCCTACTTCATACTTGATTTATTGCATCTGTAAACAATTTTGTGAAGATTTTTTTTATCTCAATCTTTAGTCTGAAATCCTCTTCAATCCAATATGTCGATCATTTATTAAATTAAGGTTGCATTTAGAGTAAAATAGACGATAGAGCAGAGTATGTTTAACTGCGGGGCTACCTTAGATGAATGGTTGCTGCAACCAATTTGTCCGATTTGGTCGCTTTGTTACGTCTTCAAACTTTTGACCCTTCTCAGTGTTTTTAGTGCATGAAAGTGAATTGAAATCGTGCTGCTCTTGTGCAAACGCCTACAACATATACTATTTATGATCGTTTATAACTGGCTGCTGGTTCACTTAATTTATTGCGCTTTCCCACAATAGGGCTCACCTCTGAGTGATGGTGTAATCTCGTACACTTCACTAAGGTTTAGCCAGTTAAGATTTAGAGACCAATTAATTGTATAGGTCTTATACCTTAAACTGAAACTCAGCTGATGAAAGACACTGATGAAAGTTTCTCAAAGCTAATCTTTCAAAAGTCTGAACATCTGAGCTCATTCTTCTGTCTCACCTCCTGTCTGTCTGTCCTTCGCTCTCTGGTGTGTTTTAATCATGTGTGTTTCCTGATAATGAAAACCTGTGATAACAGTTCCTTTGTTGCGCGCTGATAAGCCCTGCAAAGCCTGGATCATTGTTCTCCATTAATTAGTCTGTACCCTTGCCAGCACTTGATGGCTGATGGCTTTGCAGCGGGGGACCGAACTTAAAGTCACCTTACAAACAAGCAGAAAACCGGCTGATTAGGCGTCAAGCTGCTGAAGTGCAGAATATAACTGCGCTTTGAAGACATTCTGAACGTCACTTATTGATGCATTTTAACTTTGTTTTTAATACTCTTACATTTAATACTTAAAGGATCAGCTTTTCTAATTAAACGGAAACAAACAAACAAACAAGTAAAAACACAAGAAAACACGAGTCCAACTTTTCCATTACACTTTAGTGAAATCACACAAATATACAAACTCAGCAGAAGGCAATGGCAATGGTATAAAAACTGACACAGGCTATTACATGAAGAAGATTCATCCTCATCATCATCATCATTACATTGTTAAACTCAGCAAAAATAAAAAAATAAAAAACAAGGCAATGGCAAATGGTATCAAAAATGGGCCCTGACTACATCCTGGAAAGCGCTGCAATCAAGGCGATGTGTGTTTCTGCGTTTTTCAGCTTCTTCCAGGCAGCGTGAATGAAGCGGCGGCGCGGCGGGAGGCGCATCGTGTCGTCATGAAGTCGAGAGGGTGTTTATAATACATGCACGTTCACGATTGGACGCTAAACGTTCCTGCGGAGCCGCCTAAATGAACAATCCCATCCTGAACTAAGACACAAGATCCAGTGAGAGCGGTGCTTCTCGGCTCGCAAACCCGAAACGAAAAAACTTAACGTAGATGAGAGTTATTTTAAAACCCGGGACTTTGTTCAGAAAAAGTGCTTTACGGATAAAGTTAATTTGAACCTAGTGGATCCGGATCCCGCTGCAGCTGAGAAGCACCGGCTCAGAATAACAATAATAATGACAGTAATTATATTATGGTACAATAAAGACATCCGACTCCCCGTCAGCTCCGTGGGGAGTCCACTGATTTTGCCGTTGCTATGATACAATGACGCCGCGATGGGATTGGCTGTCGGCTCGACTCGTCTGTCAGTCAACCAATAGTGTGTCAGGAGTCTGCAGAGGTGGGAGGGGCTTATCGAGAGGACGGATTCAGTCAACTCCCATAGATTTCCAATGGGAGATCAGTGCAGCTGATTGATTTTTGAACAGGGGGGGGGGGGGGGTTTGATTACCAGGCTCGGTCTGACTATAAATGCTCTGACCACTGATCTTCTGAGTTCAATCTCCCATTGGTGTAGAATTAAATTATCCTGATTTCCCATGAAATCAACGGGAGATTAATTGATTTCCAGAGGGACACCAGTGTGACCTTCAGATACATGCTGGTTGTACTGGTCCCCCGTTTATGCAAATACCAATCATTTCAAATGAAGGATTACTTAAAGGTAAAAACTTTTTGTTATTGCTAGGATCACATAACTCTTCCAAGAGAGAGATGTCCAATGGATTTGAGATGTTGTTTACAAACTGCTCAATGGGAATCAATGGGAGAACAATTGATTTCCATTAGGAAGGAACGGTATCACTTCAGACGCTCCCATTGATTATGAAAGGGAGTTGCAGTATTCTTAATTTGTATATAAAAGGAATGTGTATGAAGATACCATTGGATTTAAATGGGAAACACCTCAAATCGACCCAATAGCATACATTTTATCCAATGGGAATTCAATGGCACCATTGGTTTTAAATGGGAGATCCCAAAAAATATCCAGTAAGAGAGTTTTTTGGATGCTGTGTTCAAATAAAAACATGTCCCCTAAATGATAACTTCCAATAGGACGTTAGCTTAGCTTCATTGATTTTCAATTGGAGAACCATGTTCCCCGCTCCCCGCTCTGCTTACTCCTGGAAACATCGTCTTGATTTAAAGTCAGAGGCGTCGTAAGATTCAAACAAATACTCCGATGGATGATTCCTAATTAATGAAACTGATCTGACTCCTAAATTATTGGAAAAAAGGCATGGATTTGAACATGCAGAGGATGGGAAACGGCCGACCAGACACTGTGGATTCAATTCAAATGTGTTCTTTCTCAAAGCCCGATACACAGAAACAGAAAACACACATTCTTCTTAGATCTACTCGACATATTTCACCTAGAAAGTGACCTAAATTGGGATTTGAGACTACAATTTAGCCTTAAAATCCGACTTTAATCACTTAAAATGACACTTTTTAACAACAGTATGTGTTACAGCGTTCGTGGTGGTTTCCCAGCCTGCACATGGACGTATTAAAACATGGTGTGTGTTAAAATGTGTGTGTTTATGCAGTAAAAGTATGACATCGAGCTTTTCTCTCTCTTTAACGCTGTACAAGGTAATAAACATCCTCCCACAATAAATATAACTCATCGTAAAAAATAAATTAAAGGAAAATAATCAATAAATATCTCATCGCTGGAGAACGCTAAGAACTCTGAGCCGTGTGTGTGTGTGTGTGTGTGTGTGTGTGTACAGATGGATGGACACTGCATCTAAAACGAGGTATCAATCCAATTGTTTTGTTTGCTGTTCCAGGAATTACACCCGGCCCTCCCTCCGGCCTCTTTCAGTCTCAGTTACCTCCTCCCAGCTGTGTGTGTGTGTGTGTTCAATGGATGGATATGATTTTAAAATGTGTGTATGTGTAGAGACAACACTCAAACAAACACACACACACACACACACACACTGCTCACTACCACAGTGGAAAAGCATCCAAACATCGATTTGTTCTGGATGATTTTAAAGTGTATTACGGGGGTTTCTATTCTCTGGTATCAGGACGGATATCAGAGTGAACCGAACACATTTCAGTCACTCTGATATCACAGCAAGTTTGAACTGCCACTGATTTAAAGATATACTGTAAATAAATACAGATAGGAGCACGGACAGTTTGAAAGATTAAGCTACCAGTGTGGATATAATACCCGAGTACATTAACATTTAAGATGCCTTAATGTGAGACAAGTTGTTGTTGATTTTCCGAGTTGTCTTTGCCTTTTTTACCAAAGTATCTTAGGAAAAGGGTCTAATGTTTTATGCTCTTATACCTTGGCAGTCTTCTCTACATTTTGGTGGTGGCAAAAACATATTAGGCTTGATAATGCTAATTCAAACGGATCAATACCAGCAGCTTTCTGGAAATGTCCTCTGGCCATCGCTGCCGTTTGAGGAGGGAATCCTGCACCATGACTTGTCTTTAAAAATCAGACCATCATCCCAAACATTTGAGGATGTAATGGATGGAAAGCTTCATCATAGCACAGATACGTGATTAAACACACATCCTTTAAAGGGTACTCTGTGTTTATCTGAGGCACGCCTGTGATATGTGTGCTTTCTTTTAGCAGAACTCTCCCAGTTTCCCTTTCCTCCCCTCTCTGCATCGGGAGTGTTTTCTCTCCTCCCTCCTCACCGAGACCTTTCCTTTCCTCGGCCGGTTTTGATGGATGACGTTGCCTCCGTCTTTCTCCTCCCTGATCAGTATTCTCCCTCTCTCCTGCTCTCAGTATTCAAACTGCATCTCCTTCCTCTCACTTTAGCGTGCAAAAGGAGAAGCTGACCTCCTCTTTTCATCCTGATCCTCCCGTGTTATACTCTAACATTTATTCCTCCTTCTGTGCAATTGATCAGGCTTTAGCTCCTCTGCGTCACCTTTGGGCACTTCTTCTTCTTCCTCTCCTCTCTGCATTGAAATAGTAATTCTTTCCTTTTCCACGCTCCTCTTCCTCACTTCTCAACATGCAGCAGGCGTTCCCTATGCATCCTCCCTTTTCCTTTACGTTTTCCTCTTGGGATTCTCTCTCCTCCTCCACACCCTCCTGCATGCTGACAGAAACTCCTCTCCCCCTCTAAACTCACATCTCATCCTTTACAGAAGAGAAGGTAATGTTTTATCAAAATGGTGCCGAGGACATGATCAGAAACATGTTTGGTGACTTTGGGATTAAAGGGCGATCTGAGATTTTCATTTAAAACAATTTTTTTAAAAGGACACCGAAGATCCGATCTGAGATTTGGAAAGCTTTAAAGATACCGATCGTCCGATTTAAATGGTGCCACTGTACAGAAAAACATTTTTAATTGAGCTGCAGATACCATCAGTGATTTAATGGTTGAGTTTCCACTGCAGCAGCAGCAGCAGGAGGATCACACACTCACACACACACGTACATACACCCCCCCCCCACACACACACACACACACGTTGGGTGAACAGTGGTATTGGTATGGTAGTGGCTTCCCTCCCTGTTCTATAATTAATCATCTTAAAAGGCAGTCTTCTTCTATCAGGACCGTTTCTCCTCCTCATCTTCCTCACTCGGGTCCTTTTGGCCCCAAAATGTTCAAACGACAGTGAAACAACAGCAAGAAAAATAAGAAATAAAAAGGTGCTTTGTAGCTTTATGGCGTCGCAGAGAGCCAGGAGACAGACGCTGTGGCGGAACATTTTCACACATCAACCAACGAGTCTGATGGTGCTTTTCACGCCTTCACTGGAGATGGTGCACGTTCCTTCAGAGGAGGTCATGTGGTGAGAAAACATTAAGTAATTCATGTGGAAATATTCACGGATTGGCAAACCGCGCAGAAAGATTGGTAAACTAGTCAATGATTTACGTTTGCACCAATTCCCATTTTTGAAACAAACTTTTGGATTATTCTGAAATAAAATCAAAGAGAAGGTACTGGTAACCCACCTCCTTGCACATGACATACTGCCTATACATTTGAACCCAATGGTGCAGAATGTATGGTGAACTGTATTTAAAGAAACTCAAATCTGTCCTTCTGAGATTATCTGACTTCTCAGAAGGACAAAAATCCTCAAACTTTTCACAAGTGTTGACCCCTGAACAATAAATATGGTTAAGTGTTACGTGAAAATGTTCTACCACAGAAAAACGAGGTTGAGCGGGGGGCAGGGGGTGCAGCGTTGCCAAGTTTGAAAGTCCTGGGGAATAAAAGCGTTTCACACTGGTTCTTTTTTTGCACTATAGTTGATCCAAACTCTGTGTTTCTTACCAGCATCAAGATGGTTGGACTGAGGAACAATTCCCCCGTCTGCAGAAACCATTTGCAAGTTTCAAGGTAAACATTCGTAGAGTCGAACAGTGTGAAAGCGCCCCTATTCGCCTCAAGGATGTACAAGAAATCATGAAAACAAAGACCCCGTTCGAGGCTACAGATGCAACGTCAAACCCCACCACAACCTCCAAACCAACCCTCTATCCAGTACTGCTCTGTTCGGTTCTAAATAACATCCCGTTTGGCAAAAAAAGAACCAATAAGTCCAGTTTGTTCCTCCAACGTTGACATTCAGAGCAGATATTCAGTCCGGTTCAATCCAGTTTGATTCGGTGGACTTTCGATGGACTTGGTTTGGTTCGTCGTTCTGTCTCCTGGCTCCCTCTCTTTCTCCAGACTCTGATGTAGTTGAATGTTCAGCTTTATACAAGTTCAGCTCCTTAAAATCCATACTGTCAAATCCACAAAGTTCTTATTACATGTTAACATTTCAATATTTCTTTTTTTTCTCCTTTCTTTTTGTTTTTATTTTTTATACTTTATCATCATTTCTATTATTATCTTTCTCTTTTTTTGTTTGTTTACAATTATGGCCACAAGTCTTAAAAGTTCTTGAGTACGGTCCGGGTTAAAACTCCACTCCAGGGTTGTTTTTGATCCGGGTTTGGTCCAAGTCCGGTCCAGTTCTGACGTGATCCGGTCCGGTCTTTTACATGGCACTGGGCTTGTAGCTCTGCACAGTATTTTCCCCCTGGGCACGGTTAGCATGGCGCTGTAAAGCATGGCTGTATGTGGGTGTATGTGCAAGGTCCGACGATAAAGCGTTGTGCACCAGCCAGCGTCAAAGTGTACCGACTGGTGCTGAATCCAGAACCCAAGTTTTCGGGTCGTTCTGGTCCTGAAAAAAAATGTCGGTTCAGTCAGAAGTTCTTCTCTTTTCCGAAGAATTATCGAGTCAACCTGCTTATTTACAGACCTTGCCTGTGTGCCTGTGCTGGAATGTATTCAAAACGTAATTCTGGATTAATTTTCTTGATTCTGGCGAATTCCACAGTCTTGATTGGTCGGGCAGTACATTACTAAAGAGTCTTCCTGGCCAATAGGATGACCAGAGGCCAGCATCACTGACCAATGACGGAGAGGGGTCGAGGGGGAAGAGAATTAAAGAGTGGGGTGAAAGAGGAAACTAGTCAGAATGGAGGGAGAAGGGAAGATAGAGACAAACGAAGGAAAGTTCTAACAGTTGAGGATGAAGGAAAGGAAAAGGAACGGGACGGGGTTATGGACACAGGTACTGGCGGTCGGTAGGCATTGGGCTCAGTGTGCTGTGGTAAAGAGTGATTGTCCAGAGAAAACATTGAGTGGTTATACAGCAACTTCGAAAACTCCTGGATCCTGACGAGGCTCGGTCCGAACAGTCCAAGGTCAAGACAAAATCGTCCCGGCTCAAAAGTTCCTCATCTCCAAAGATGAATTCCTGTTATTTTGCACCGTGAATTCACATCTGTGGAGACCGAGCAGTTTCTCCAAGTTATCGGTTATTTGGACATCAGTTTATTTGCTTCCTTGTTCTTCTTCGTTAAAGCGTGAAACAACCTCCTGAATCCTTTCGCCAACAACTTTGACGCTTCCTTCCTTGACGGTTGACCTGAACTTCTGACAGTGAATCAGGTTTCCTTCCATTCAAGGCTTAGGATTCATGGTGGGAATTAATTGCTCGAAATAACAACATCAGTAACGAGGCTTCGGACTCCTGCGGTGAGCCTTGACTTGACCTTTTGACATTTAGCCCGGATTCGTTTGGACTACGATGAGGCTTTTTGCGATTTGACTTTGACCCCTTGGCCATCAGCGTAGTTTCCTGATCCTTTGGACCAGAACAAGCTTTGAAGGTGAAGTCCATAACTTTGACTAGACCTATTGCTTTTTCAAAATCTAGAATTTTCCCGACCAGGCTGGGAGTCCTGACGTCAGGTCGATAAGTCCTCATGTCACACCCGTTGTTTAGTGTCACCTGACTTAAGTCTTTAGCTTAGTTTCCATGTCTCTCCACAGCCAGGCCCCTTTTGCTTTGATCCCTGCTCACAACCTGTAGTGAATTTAAATCCAAATCCGAACCGACAGATGCATCTTGGATCATTTTTCCCCAAAATGACTCCATTCCACGGTGAAGTCACATTGCAAATGTATCCAAATCAGTTTGGAAACGGATTTTTCAACCCCAAAACCCACCAAATGGAGATATTTGGGGTCTCAGCCTTTAAGATAATCAGTCTTCCAATCAATCAATCAATCAATCAATCAATCAATCAATCAATCAAGAAATAAATTGCTGATGGATTGATTGCTCAAGGGCCGAAGCTGCGGCTGTCAGTTCGGTTCGACGCTGAGCAGTTCAGCTGACTGTTCGGACAGTTCAGAAAAACAAAAACTCTTCACTTCCCCCTCCCCCGTTCTTCTTCCCCACCCCCCAATCCATCCATCAGTCCATCAGTCCATTCGTCCCCTCCTCTCAGCTGCTCCCAGACATCAGGTTGATGGCTTGCTCCAGTTTGTGCCTCAGTTTGTGTTTGCGACAGTACCCATCCCGATCCAACGCTGTCAGGATCTGCAGACACGGAGGAACGACAAAACAAATCAAACACGGAGCTACAAACAATATAAGGGTTCCACTAAATGTGTCTCTAACATCACAGGGGAACAGGTTAGGGGGGCTAGGGGATTTGTGCAAGATTCAACACGATTCTCTCTGACTTATTGTTGGTCTGCAGGGTTTTAACTCATCATTCTAGTATCAAATCACTTGGTAGTTCCACCAGGGTGTTATCAAAGAACTTAGCAGGGTCTAGCCACAGCATTTGCTTATAAAAACTCCAAAATGAGTAGAGCCATGCCGTAGGATTCAGGGGTAATGCAGGATAACCATCTAATCTGTAATTATGACGCTGATGCCTAACATCCATAGTGTCATCAGAAATAAACCCCCCCCTCCTCACCTCTTCCTTGTACTTGTTGATGTAGAAGTAGAGCTCACTGAGTGCGCTCAGTGTGTTGAACTCGGTGCCGTGCAGACGGGACTGCTCCACCAGGTAGGCGTCCATGTCCTGATCACTGATGCTGGGCATCTTTGCAATATCCCTGTAGTACCTGCAGGACACACACACACACACACACACACACACACACACACACACACACACACACACACACACACACACACACACACACACACACACACACACACACACACACACACACACAGTTAGTCACTTCGAAGTTGTTTCTAATTGTCTCAACAATGTTTTTCTTCACAGGTAATTACCTAAGACTCCCGTACTGATGGTGTCATTATTATTTCATTTCTGTCTGAACAGGCAATTGCATTATGAGTCATTGACATTAATTAATATGATTAATGTCATTTATGTGTCTAAAACGTTGCTTCATCAACTCGTTAGCAGGCCAGCTACCTTTTCATGTAGCTCCTTATTTAGCATGTTAGCTGAGATTGCACTCAGTATCGTGGTCGTGTATTCTTTGTGTTTATGTGACGGCTTGATGACTGTTTGACTTCTTGCTGTTGTTGTAGTTAAGGTAATTAGCACGTTAGCTAAGTACCCAACTGGATCCTGTTCTTTGGTTAGCATGCTAGTTAGCATGAAAGCTACATTTGTATTGCAGTGTATTACAGTTGTTTAGTTGTGTACGATGTGTACTATCCTTCCACTCAATCTTTGAAGAATGTTTGACTGGTTAGCATATTAGCTACCACTCAATGCTTTTATTACATTGTGTATTACAGTTAATTAGCTGGTTAGCATGTTAGCTACCTCTCCACCCAGCTCTTGTAGTTGGGGATGTCTTTAGCGTAGAGCAGCTTGTTGGACGGGGAGTCTTTCCCCAGCCGGTGTTCGGACGTCGAACAGGAGTCCATGAAGGTCTGAGCGACGACGGACAGACAGGCGTCGGTGATGCTGCTCTTGTGGATGTCGAACACAAACTGAGGATTCTTGATGACGTTCACCCAGAACCTGAGAGGAAGGCTGCAGAAAAGAAAGGTTGATTAAACAACTTTTATCAGCGTCTTGCTATGAAACCAACAACAGTATATTGAGTTCCTCTCACCAGTTGCTCTTCCAGGTGTGTCGGACGTCCGGGTCTGTGATCTGTCGTTTGTCCGCCTGCTCGTCCAGGAAGTCGAACATGTATTTGATAGCCAAAGGGAGAGCAGATCCCCGGTGAGCGGTGCTGAACACCGTCTCAAACAGGTCGTCCACAAACTTCTGCAGCGTCCCCTGGTGGTGGGAAGACCAAAGTGTGGGAGTAAATATTTAAAACAGCCACATTTCTATGGAGTAAATACACCAATTACTGAAATAATAAACCCCTTAACAAACTACATAAAGCCTCCACGGTGGAAACTTCCATGAATTGTAATATCTTTGAAGGTCTTTTATCAACATCATCTTTTTAAAAACTAGATATGAGCTGCAGCGTGTGCAGGCATATTATATGCCATTGCACCGCCACTTAAATGTCTCCCATCGTCTTTTATTGAGTTAACAGTAGAGAGGAGACAGGAAATGAGGATACAGAAAGAGAGAGGGGGATATGCTGCAACAATCATGATTTATGGTTGTGTTTGTTACCTTGGTAGCCAGCAGTCTGGTCAGGTAGATCTCAGAAACCATCTTGCTGCCTCGGTCTCCTTCTCTCTGATCGCTGTGCTCGTGATTCTTCACCAGGTGCCACAGTTTAGTCCCTGGAAGTACAGAAAATAAACACTGTAGTGTAAAGGCTGGATACTGCTATTGATACACACAGCCTCTTGCATGTGTTGTAACTCTGGGATTATATATGAAGTATATTGTTGTAACTAGCCAACAACTTTAAAGTCTAAGGGAGAGATGCATGCCTAAAGAGGTTGCTTGTCAGATGCCAAAACACATTTTGAAAATCATTAAAGACTTGAAAGACTGAAGAGGATTACGGCCACGTGTGAAAATGTTGTTTTAGATCTGACCAAATGTGAATCATTATTTTTGTTTGTTCTGAGAAAAGAACTCGGAGAAAAAAACATCTGATTTTTTTTTGAATTTTCACTTTTTTTTGGGAATTCTTATTTTAAAGATGTTTTGGGAATTTTCTTAAAATGTAAATAACTTTGTATGTATGATATTTAAAGGGCGTGGAGGTCATTCCTTTTTGTCCCTCGATCAAGTATGCACTCCTGCATGTAAATGGGAAAATCTAACTCCTTTAACCAGTTTAGTAGGAACATTGTCTTTGTCCTGAAATAAGGGACACACTGGAATGTTGTGGATGTTAAAGTAGTCAGTGCCCCTTGGCTAATACACCTTGTGCTGCAGTACCTGTCTCCTGGTCCGGGGTGATCATTGGCGCTCTGGATCTCAGACTGTCAGGACTGCTGGATGTTCGGAGTAACGACTCTGCAGAAACAAAGAGATAAACGTATCCATCAGTAATCCTCTCTCAGATACTGTGTGTGTGTGTATGAGAGTGTGTGTGCACGCTGTACCGTATCTGCTCAGTGATCTGGTGAAGGTGAAGGAGTTGGCGATGTTGTACGCAGAGACCTGCTTCTGGACCAGCGCCACCAGGGAGCCGTCTGTTACCTGGCAACAAACAGCAACACATCAGTCAATCAGCCAATCGCGGCGTCAGTCAGCTGACTAATTATCCATTCAGTCCGCTAACTCGGTCGATTCGTATCTCGCCCTGGATCTGGATGCTCTCTCCACACATGTCAGCGCTGATAAAGAGCCAGGACTCACTCAGAGAGCTGAGGCGTCTCCATTCAGCAGGAGGGGGGGGGGGTATTCAGGTTTTAAAGCCTTTAATCTGCTCATAAACCGGCTTTTAATACAGAGTTTGACAATAATGCTGACGGAGTAAAAGCAGACTTCTTATGGAGGAAATGTAAATCCTGAGACATAAGGACGGCACTTCATTCTCTAAGGAAAGTTTTGTGTTACAAGTAAAAGATTCTGATGAACAATAAAGTATTTATAGAACTTATTATTAATAATTATTTAACTATTTATCAACACATTTTTATTTTAGGATTTTTCGTCAAAATCCTCATTTTAGAAAATTATAAAAAAAGCAGCACCGTCGAAAATAAACAACAGCTTAAAAAATAATGATTTAGAAAAATCTTTAAATATTATAAAGTTAAAAACAATTCTTTAATAAAAACATTTTTATTAATTTTTTTATTTGCTTTTAAAAAATGTATTGCTTTACTCAGCATTTCCATCTCTGCATCCTGTTTTTTTAAACCTAGATTATCATTTTTTTCAACTTGCGCTCAAAATAAGTGTAAGAAATGATCAGGAAAATGTAACCTACAGTAATCTGTTTCATTTAAAGTTTGCATTAAGTACAAACTGTATTCAGTAACACAGCACTGCGTTGCCTTAATGTTTGACTTTTGAAATTCCTTTCCTTTAATCTGAAATTGACTGTCCTTCAGCTATCCCAGCATGCAGAGCTGAGGGAGCTGATTTGCATCTCTGATAGTTTGAAAGTATCTGGGAGGCATTTAAATAATTAAACCCATCATTTGAGTTCTATAACCAAAGTTTACACTTTCAAAACTAATGTAACGCTCTCCCCTTACAGACAGCCGGCTTGTCACTTCTTCTAGATTCCTCAAATGTATTCTGCAAGCCTCTCTGGTACTGTAATACATGTATGTGTGTGTGTGTGTGTGTGTACCTGGTAGTGTGCCAGTGTGTTCAGCCTCTTCCAGTCGCTCTCGATCTTGGTGGTCACGTCCTCGTCCTGCAGGATGATCCTGGTCAGTCGGCCCTGACGCCACTCTGACAACAAGAACACAGAAGTACGTCACGTGGTTTAATGCATTCAGTTTTTGTATTCAACGCACAAGCACGACACCACAAAATGCCCCCGAGCATCCGAGCGAACCTGCAAAAATAAGGTAAAAATGCAGAACAACGTACAGAATAAAGAGTGAGAGGTAGATGGTGACGGGATAAACAAATCATTAAATACTACTTTGCATATTTGTACTGAGTATACCTTCTCTGTACTTTATTACTAATGGGATGTATCTTCAAGTGTACTCTAACTTATGAGGGTATTTTTGTTAAGGTATTATATTTGAATTCTACTGTCACAGCGTGTTTATATTTACTGCTTTCATTTGTTTTAAGATTATTCATATTAATAATAATTCATTGCATTTATTTTAGCGCTTTTGAAAGTGCTCAAAGGTACCAGGAGTGTGGACCCTCACGTCTTGCCCAAGGACACAACGTCATAATGTCTGAAGTGGTGTTCAAGGTGGGATTGAACTGGTGTTCACTGCACCACAGCCGGCCCTTAAACAGATCCTCTACTACGTCTCAATACATCTACATCCACGAGTCACACTGTTGCACTGCGTCGTGTGGATATATGTTCCTTCATTATGAACACACATGCTGTAGTTCATCTTGACTTCAAATATTGATGTTGTTCAAATGTTCGTGTTTGAAAATGCTTTTTTTTTTTGCCTTTGCAGACCACATGCAGAAACCCTATATAAACACACTACAGGCAAGGGAAATCCCCCAACACGTACATTAGGGCCTCTTTAATACACCTAAACAGCAGCAGATCCTTTAACATGTCGTTGTGTGTGTGTGTGTGTGTGTTGTGAAGGGTTACCGAGGTCCATGTCGTCGGCCTGCGGTCTCTGGGAGAACGGGATCCCTTTGTACACGGCGTCCAGCAGCTTGTCTTTCACCTGCGTCACCGTGTCGCAGTTCAATACCTTCACCGGCACCTCTGTCCCCGCCTCGCCCTCCGGAGGGATGCACATCAGAGTCTGAGAGAGAGAGAGAGAGAGAGAGAGACAGAGACAGAGAGAGTGTGAGAAGTGTTAAGCATTGATTCATCTGGAGTTTCTTACACTGACAGCTCACAGCAGGACTGTGCAGCTCTTGCAGCCCCTAAACCTGCACAAATAACACAAAAGGAAGCCGTGCGGTTCCTCAGAGGCTGAAATGCAGATCCTTGCTGTTTGCAGTAGACTGTTGCATCAAATTGGCTCCTTTTTATGCAAACAATTTTTACAATTCACATGATTACATGGGGATTGTGTGCTCTGCTTTTTTAGTTTGGCTACGTTATTAAATTTGTGTCATGAGAAGTAAATTGAAAAAGCGTCCCTACCTGTCATTTGAGAACGAACGTGTATTTTATAAACTTAAAAAGCATGTCTTTGCTTTTAAAGTCATTAACGAATAAAAGAGATAATGGCTGCAAACGCCTTGATCTATCCACTGCTCTGTGTGTGTGTGTGTGTGTGTGTGTGTGTGTGTGTGTGTGTGTGTGTGTGTGTGTGTGTGTGTGTGTGTGTGTGTGTGTGTGTGTGTGTGTGTGTGTGTGTGTGTGTGTGTGTGTGTGATTTAGTTAGTTCGAAGCATTGTCGTCACAGAGAGGAAAACATCATTATCTAGCAGTTGTTGGATTGGATCAGTCACACACACACACACACACACACACACATTATGTTGTCTCTACATTAAGAGACTGCTCACACACACTAACACAAACATTAATTAACATAATAAACACAGAAACTGTGTGTGTGTGTTTGTGTGTGTGTGTGTGAGTGTGTGTGATTCAGTGAGTCACAGTGTTATCAATAACCAGCGATAATGACCCGCTGACACGGCAAACTATGAGCATCCATCCTGCAGAGAATCAGGCAAAGAAATAATATATATATATGGAGCCGTAAATAAATAGTAAACAAATCAGAGTTTTATTCTGGAGGCGCATCACGGAGCTGCAGATATAATGTGACCATTAAGGACATTAAATACAGCCGAGTTATGATAAGCAGGGGCTGATTTATACCGCCATATAAACAACTTTACAACTATTTATTATTCTTATTCCTCTCTAACATCCCCGCACTAATGAACTGTTAACCACCATCTGCCCCCCGCTGCAGATCTGAGAAAACAAGTAGGGTTTCAGTTACAAAGCACCTTTCAAACTACATATACAAAGTTATAGACAGAAGATACATACATACTTTTTAATTCAGATTCCTGCTGATGTTCAGGTGTATATCAGTATGTAGAGTCTCTACTTTAAAGAGTCCTCTCCTGCTGATGTTCAGGTGTATATCAGTATGTAGGGTCTCTACTTTAAAGAGTCCTCTCCTGCTGATGTTCAGGTGTATATCAGTATGTAGAGTCTCTACTTTAAAGAGTCCTCTCCTGCTGATGTTCAGGTGTATATCAGTATGTAGAGTCTCTACTTTAAAGAGTCCTCTCCTGCTGATGTTCAGGTGTATATCAGTATGTAGTGTCTCTACTTTAAAGAGTCCTCTCCTGCTGATGTTCAGGTGTATATCAGTATGTAGTGTCTCTACTTTAAAGAGTCCTCTCCTGCTGATGTTCAGGTGTATATCAGTATGTAGAGTCTCTACTTTAAAGAGTCCTCTCCTGCTGATGTTCAGGTGTATATCAGTATGTAGTGTCTCTACTTTAAAGAGTCCTCTCCTGCTGATGTTCAGGTGTATATCAGTATGTAGAGTCTCTACTTTAAAGAGTCCTCTCCTGCTGATGTTCAGGTGTATATCAGTATGTAGTGTCTCTACTTTAAAGAGTCCTCTCCTGCTGATGTTCAGGTGTATATCAGTATGTAGTGTCTCTACTTTAAAGAGTCCTCTCCTGCTGATGTTCAGGTGTATATCAGTATGTAGTGTCTCTACTTTAAAGAGTCCTCTCCTGCTGATGTTCAGGTGTATATCAGTATGTAGTGTCTCTACTTTAAAGAGTCCTCTCCTGCTGATGTTCAGGTGTATATCAGTATGTAGTGTCTCTACTTTAAAGAGTCCTCTCCTGCTGATGTTCAGGTGTATATCAGTATGTAGAGTCTCTACTTTAAAGAGTCCTCTCCTGCTGATGTTCAGGTGTATATCAGTATGTAGTGTCTCTACTTTAAAGAGTCCTCTCCTGCTGATGTTCAGGTGTATATCAGTATGTAGTGTCTCTACTTTAAAGAGTCCTCTCCTGCTGATGTTCAGGTGTATATCAGTATGTAGTGTCTCTACTTTAAAGAGTCCTCTCCTGCTGATGTTCAGGTGTATATCAGTATGTAGTGTCTCTACTTTAAAGAGTCCTCTCCTGCTGATGTTCAGGTGTATATCAGTATGTAGAGTCTCTACTTTAAAGAGTCCTCTCCTGCTGATGTTCAGGTGTATATCAGTATGTAGAGTCTCTACTTTAAAGAGTCCTCTCCTGCTGATGTTCAGGTGTATATCAGTATGTAGTGTCTCTACTTTAAAGAGTCCTCTCCTGCTGATGTTCAGGTGTATATCAGTATGTAGTGTCTCTACTTTAAAGAGTCCTCTCCTGCTGATGTTCAGGTGTATATCAGTATGTAGAGTCTCTACTTTAAAGAGTCCTCTCCTGCTGATGTTCAGGTGTATATCAGTATGTAGTGTCTCTACTTTAAAGAGTCCTCTCCTGCTGATGTTCAGGTGTATATCAGTATGTAGTGTCTCTACTTTAAAGAGTCCTCTCCTGCTGATGTTCAGGTGTATATCAGTACGTAGAGTCTCTACTTTAAAGAGTCCTCTCCTGCTGATGTTCAGGTGTATATCAATATGTGTGTGTGTGTGTGTGTGTGTGTGTGTGTGTGTGTGTGTGTGTGTGTGTGTGTGTGTGTGCGCCTGTGTGTGTGTGTGTGTGTGTGTGTGTTACCAGCTGTTTGTAGTCGATCTGCTGCCTGATGAGCTTGTCTTCACTCAGGGAGTAGCGGGCCTCTCCGGTAATGGCGTCGATCGGACCCTTCTCCATCTGCTGCTTTATGGCGCAGTACAGCATGAACAGAGGCTCCCCTGCACACTCCTGCAGACACACACACACACACACACACACACACACACACACACACACACACACACACACACACACACACACACACACACACACACACACACACACACACACACACACACACACACACACACAGTGTCAGGTCTGAATTCTTTCTACATCTTTAATCCTGCAGCCGGGTTTAACCAGTGCCCTTCCTTTCCTATGAATAAATTAACTGCAGCTCTGATCTGATTGGTCACGGTCACACTGACGAGTAGGAGCTTAACGAGGTCAATTAGGAAGAGGAGAAGAAGAACAACCGAAGAGATGATAAGCTACTATGGATGATTAATATATACTTTTTAGAATAGGTGAAAGGAGAGAGATCATCAGAATAAAGAGGAACTTTAAAATGTCTTTTTATTCATTTATTTTCAGAGGTTTTGTGTCATTTTTCTCTCAAGGTGAATCATTTCACTGCCTATTTTAAAATGAACATAACAAGCAATTTGCTGCAGTTTATCCCGATGCTAAAAGGCAGAACTGGCTTCAATATATCAAAAAATAAAAAGGGTTACGGAACTTTTCTGGCAAAACGCTTAAAAAAAAAGACGCTGAAATTTCATGGTTTTGTCCAAAAACAGAGACATGTTAAAACAGAGCTGAGCCAACAACCCACGCTACGCAGCACTAACTTTCTTATGCGCTGATTAAAATAATAAACGTGCTAATTGAACGATTTGCCAGACTGGATGTGTCTTGGATGTTTCTCCTCACCAAAGAACGACTTCAATGCACTTTCTTTTTTTAACTCTGATTTATAACAAATGTTTCTTATATTAAAAAACCCTCATTTATTTTACCCATCATGCAGCCAGTAGTGGAAAGTAACAACTTACTCAAGTTAATTTAATTGCCAGTAAATTTGAAAGCTTTAGTGATTTTATAATTAAGATTAAAACCCCGTGATAAACATTTAGATATCGCATCCTTAAAGATGAGAGCGACTGTTCGAGGTGAAATATGTAATATTATATAACAAAAAAATAAGAAAGAAAGTCGTAAACGTGACGAAGCTGTGTATCAGAACTGTGTTTGACAGTAAATGTTATACTTCAATGTCATATATTTAATAATTATAAATAATATACCGCATACGGAGACCATTTCCTGCAGAGTGAGTGCTTTTACTTCTTAAATTGAAGTTTATTCTGCTGATAAAACGGATGTACTTCACCTAAATGAGATGCAATACTTGTACCTGTACTGGAGTATTTTAATATTAAGGTATTGGTACTTTTACTTCAGTACTGTTACCTTGAGGAAGCGGTGCAGCAGGAAGGTGAACCAGTTGGTGAGCATCTTCTCAGCCACAGACTCCGTCCTGAAAGAGGTCAGAGGTTAACCTGCAGCCCTGGTTCTTTTATTTTGAAAGGCACTACAGTCCTGGTTCTTTTATTTTGAAAGGTACTGCATGCATTAGTGGGTTTCTGACCTCCTGAGCAGCAGCTTGGGATGGTTCTTGTTCTCCAGGTTCTTCTCGATCAGGTCGGCCAGCAGCTGCTTTAAAACCACTGTGGCATACTCCATACGACCCTGAAGACAAAGATAAACCAGTTAATAACAGATAATAATGCATAGATAACATTAAAACATATATTTGATCAAGTTTTAAGATATATTTACACATAAAAGTCTCTAATAACATATTTAAACCAGATAACTGACATTAAAAACATCTATTTACCAATTATTACCTGAAAATAGCCACTGTGGATCAGCTCAAAACACTAACTAGGTGTTAATTAATACAATTTAAAAATACTAAAAATCGTATTAAAATAAAATAAAACAAATTAAGTTATAAAGATATTTAGATAAACATTACAAGGTAATAAAAATGCAGTGCAAGAAAATATAATGAAATAAATGAAAGTAAAATAATAATACGTTTTATTTATGCAGCTTTTCACGGTACTTAAAGACACCTTACATTAAAAACAGCACACAATATCTCATTTATAAATCCCCCATCATTATAAGATATGGGATTACCTGCAGCGCGGCCATGAGCAGCGAGGCGACGTTCCCGCGGTCCCTCATGGAGAACGACCTCTGAGCCTCCAGAGTGTGGATGAAGGTCAGCAGGAACATCTTGTTGTTCAGCAGCTGACTGAAGAGACGCAGGGCCTTCTCCACGTTAGCAGGGGACTGAAACACACACACACACACACACACACACACACACACACACACACACACACACACACACACACACACACACACACACACACACACACACACACACACACACACACACACACACACACACACACACACACACACACACACACACACACACACAGTTAGTATAGGATAACAACTTCAAACGATGTTCCTGCTTTATTAAAAACGTGTCTCTTCAGGATCTCTGCAAACAAAGTATGTTTTTTTGATCTGGAATAAAGAAATCGTTTCGTAGTTTTTCATCGCTGAGGATAAATATATGAATGGGAATCTTAGTTATATGCAAATATATTAACCAAAGGTTCCTACAGTATAAAACAAGTTAGATTTTGGAATCTTGAAGACTTCTTTAAGACCAGTTTAACGTGCAAATGTACCACAAGTGTGAGAGTCAATTCATAAATAAATAAATTAAATAAATAATTAACAATTACTTTGAGATTCAACAATGTCAGGACAAATACGAGACATTTAGGTAACAATTAATTCAATATATTATTGTGTTTAATGTTTTTGTATTGAGTCATGAATTTGTCTTTAAGTTAAATGTTAAAATAATTAAATATTAATTATATTATATATAAAGCACAGATTACCTCAAGTGATTAGCACTTATAATAAATATAAGTATGATTATTTATTTAATAATGCACTCACAACTAAAGTTATAAAAGTATAGGAGACTCAGGATGATTCAAATAGTTTGTCGATGGTTTGCTATTTAATATTCCCACATACTCATTAAAAAGAAACCTTGAATACATCAAAACCGCGACACGACTTTAAATTTGCATCCTTTAGAAAAACAACGCTCAAGATTCCCGCTGGTTTAAGGAGACTTCTCGGTCCGCTGAGGAAACAGACGAACACAAAGAAAGAGTTCTGCTGAAATCCTGGACGGCAGAGACTGGTGCGCCTCCACAGCCGGCGAGGAGGATCTGAGGAAACGTGACGCTGCAGAGGGGAAGCTCAGAGGCTTCCTGCTGGGTCCATTAATTAAAGCCGCATCGAGCGAAGATGCTACACACACTGTGCAGACGCTTCTAACAGCAGCTATTTCTGAAAGATTCCTCTGTTTGTTCTGGGGATAAGAGCACTGAAGTGCATTTACTCAAGCACTGTTTCACACCTTTCAGACGCCAACACTGTACTTTTTACTCCCCTTTTCCGTTCCTTCCTCCTCTTCCTCATTTAGTTTTTTCCTCTAATTTCTACTTTTTCCCCTTCTCCTTTGTCCTTATGTCCTTTCCTCCTCTTCTCCCATCTCTCTGATCATTCTCATCCCTTTAAAAAGCAGCTTTGACTATTTCTGAAATACTCCTCTGTATTTGTTCTGGGGATAAAAGCAGTGAAGTACATTTACCCAAGCACTATTTATCATGCTACTTTACAATCTACTCTACATTTTAGAGGCCAACATTGACCTTTTTACTTCACTTTATTTCCTTTCCCCTCGTTTCCTTTCTTTCGTTTCCACTTTTTGTCTACTTTTCCTTTTAAGGCGACATATTCAGCAAATGTTCAAGTTGAGTTTTGTATTTCCTGCCTCTCCTGGGACATGTCTCCATGCTTTAATGTTCAAAAAGCTCTTTATTTTTCTCATTCTGCACCTCTTTTCACCCAGTCTGTTCTGATTGGTTATCTTTTAGCCTTTGCAGACCATTTACATGCACAAAAAAACCTTTATAGCACACTACAGGAAAGGGAAACTCTAAAAAGCATAATAGGGCCGTGTGTGTGTGTGTGTGTGTGTGTGTGTGTGTGTGTGTGTGTGTGTGTGTGTGTGTGTGTGTGTCTGTGTCCGTACATCGAGCTCTTTGAGGACGGGGTGCTCCTCGATGCCGGGGAACATCACTCTCATGGTGTAGTTTCTGTACTCCAGGAAGGGGATCTTCACCCCGTCCATGTCGTTGGTCAGCTCCTGGATATCCGTCTGCAGCTCTGCAAACGCTGGAAGAAGCAACAGAGAGGACGGGTATATAAAACACAGGGTGGGAGTACAGTTTGGTTTTAAAGTATGAGGTTTAACCCTTTTAGATCTTAATAAATCCCAAACTCGGAGTCTGGATTAGCCTAGCTTAGCATGAGTGCTGGTAGAAGGGAAGCTTCTAAAACGTAGAATCAGAAATACTTTTGACTTAAAGCTCTCGGGGTCTTAAGATATCAGAGACACCACAAACACTGTGTGAATAAACTCATATCATCCCCCGGACGTACCCTCCTTGCACTCCAGCGCCACGCGGCTCTCCAGGTTGTCCATCTGCAGCTGGAGGCGTTTGAGCGTCCGGTCGGCGTCGCGGGTCTTCCTCTTGTAGGCGATGAGCACGGCGATGATGGCGATGAGCAGCACGCCCCCGCCCGCCCCGATGCCGATGATGGCGGGCAGCGTCAGGGCGCTGTCGGAGTAAATGTGCAGCGTACCGGGTGAATACTCCAGACCCCCCACCAGGATCTGCAGGAACACAGAGACAGCCCAGGTGTATTTAGTAGGTCGGTTTCGATTCGTTGGAGCCATTTCTAAAATGAATATTTCCTCAAATTTCAATTCAAGCATCCTGAATTCAACCAACTATCCAACACTGATAAGAGGGTAAGATGTTCACTGACATAATAAATCCAGTCTTCAATCAAGGAGTAGATGGAGGACCACCAGATCAAGACCCCATCATGGTTAACCTAATTTGTGGACCTGAACCACATTAGAGACCTTCTGGATTCGATCCAGATAGAGATGGGAGGCAACAAGTCATCAATCAAAACTGAGGCGGTTGATTAGATGCTTGATTGCATTTAGTTGTGTTGTGCTTAGGAAGTCGTTCTGGGTTTTTCTAAGCAGAGGTCTTTCCCAGTCCCGGTTACATTTAAGATGTCTTGAATCCTCTAGGAGAGATGTTCCCCTGCTATCCTCATGTGTTTGCTAAGTGCCTTTTACATGTTTATCATGTAATTGTACTTTGTATTTTTCCAAGGCTAGTAATCATTTCCTGTTGCAATATTTCACATGGGTAATAAAAACAAAAAATGCAAAGGTGTAAAATAAGTCTTTTATTTTGAAAATCCAGGTTAATGTGAGTTAGAGAAACAACACAGCGACAGCTCCGTAAGCTTCAGTCAAAGTTCTCAAGATACTTCCCTCTGTTTCCGAGCATGCAGCCATGGAGGTATGTTGTGTTTGTATTTATTCCACAGATAATTACTGTGAAGAGGAATACACCCGTTATGAGAAAGCCACTGATGTTATCCGAGAGATATTTGGTAAATGGTAAATGGACTTGTACTTAAATAGCGCTTTATCCAGTCTTTTCGACCCCTCAAAGCGCTTCACATACTACATTCACCCCCATTCATACAGAGCAGTAGACTTTTTGCTCTAGGTAACTACCTTTCACACACATTCACACCCCGTTGGCCATGCCATCGGGAGCACATCGGGGTTAGGTATCTTGCCCAAGGATACATCGACATGTTGACTGCTAGGGCTGGGATCGAACCCACAGCCTTCTGGTTGAAAGACGACCGCACTACCTCGCAGACACAGTCGTAAAATGCAACTACGCTGGAATTTTGGTTACAGGACGGTCACCAAACACAAATGTGAGACACCTGAAAGCTGTGATTCTAAATCAGCTGTATTCCATTGCTTTCTAAACTCTTCCAAAGTAACACAAAAAGATTGTATTTTCTGCACTTTTACAGCTCTGAAATGACTGCATATTTGACGTTATTTTGACCTTTTGCCATTTATTTTATGAACGCAATGTCTAAATGTCCAACATGTTATTTGACATTTGGGAATAAAGGTGTCGATTGTGTTTAGTATGAATAAAAAATGTTCATTTTACTCAACCACTTATAAAAACCCCACAGAAACGAACTGTTTCATCTGAACAACACGGGTCAAATACAAAGTTAGCCTAAAAATGTGAAGGTAATTGAACTTTTCATTTGTCATTAAGAGATGGTATTTTACATTAAGCCCACTGTACACTCCAGATGAAGGACGCCCTGCACTGGCAGACCTCTTTATACACTCCTATACAGACATTATACGAGTATTAATTATCCCCGTTGTCTCCTGTGTTCATGTTTTATTAAAGCGCTTCCTCTTTACAGGTGATAAACATCGATTATAAAAACAGACGAAGGCTCGTATGAACAATCTGATGAATAAATGATGAAGACGAGTTGAAACAGACCCTCTTCATCTCCTCGTTATCTTTTATTCATCAGAGAGAAGAAGGAGAAGAAGGAGAAGAAGGAGAGGCTCGAACATGACATTAAGTATTGATTAGTAATTAACCATTTTAATTATGTATCAATAGTTTGTCTGGTGCTGTTCGACTGTTCCCTTTGAACATGTGTGTGTGTGTGTGTGTGTGTGTGTGTGTGTGTCATCCTCTGATCTGTGACATCAGACCAATTACCCATGATTCCCTGTGGCTGCACTTAATGACTTTCACCTTTACAAAATACCTTTTCCCTCCTCTCCTTTCTGATGTCCCTCCTCCTCCCTTCTTCTACTACTATCCACATCTCTTCTTTCTCTTCCTTATCTCCTCCTTTTACCTCCTCCTCTCCTCTGACATTTCTCCCGTCCCCCCCTCCTCACTTTACTTACCCTCTCTTCTTTGAGATGTCCTGCCTCCTCCCTTGTCTCCTTTTTTTCCTCATCCTCCTACCTTCTTCTTCTTCTTCTTCTTCTCCTATCCCTCTTCCTTATCTCGTCCTCTAACCTCCTCCTCTCTGACATTTCCTTGCCCACTCTCTTCTCTCCTATCCTCTTTTATTTCCTTCTTTCCTACTTCTCTTTTTCTCCTCTGCTCTTATTTTCCTCCTTTCTGTCCAGCAGTGGCTCAGTCAGTAGGGGCTTGGACTGGGAATCGTAGGGTCGCCGGTTCAAGTCCCCAAACAGACTTGAAATATGGAAAGTGGACTGCTACTTGGAGAGGTCCCAGTTCACCTCCTAGGCCCTGCTGTGGTGCCCTTGAGCAAGGCATCGGACACCTCCAATCCCCCCTCCCCATTGCTCCCCGGGCGCTGCACGATAGCTGCCCACTGCTCCTAGTACTAGGATGGGTTAAATGCAGAGGACCAATTTCCCTGTGTGTGCTCTGCTGTTTGCATGTATGTGACAATAAAGAGGGTTTCATCCTCCCATTCTACTTCTATCCCCCTCCCTCCTTTGGCGGCAGTGGCTTACAACACTAGTAAGGGATCAATAAAGAATATCTTCTTCTTCTTCTTTCCTCTTTCCCTATGCTCCCTTTCTTTCCCTCCTCCCTTGTCTCATTTTCTTTCCTCCTCCCTTCTTCTACTATCCCCATCTCCTCACTTTCACTTTCCTTACCCTCTCTCTTCTTTCCTATCCTCTCTTTCATTTCCTTCTCTCCTCCTCTTCCCTTGGTCTCAATCTTCCTCCCTACTTTTTCCTCTCATCCTTTCCTTATTCCCTATTCTCCCCTCCTTTCCTTACTCGTTTCCCTCTTTTCTTATTGAGTAAACACCGACTTGAACACCTCAAACTTTTTCTACGCTAACTTTCGGTAACTGCCCGATCGTCAACCAATCACATAATCAAAGGGGGAGGGGCTTAGCTCCTGTCACTCACCAGGACTCGCTGTTCTCCGGTGAGATCCGGCGAATCACAGAGCAGCTGGTTCTCCGACACCGTCAGCAGACAGGGAGTCTCTCCGATCAGAACAGTGTAGTTCAGACGGTTGTTCCCGGGGGCCGGAGGGATCAGGTTCTTACCCTGGAAACAGAGAGGCAGGTAGTTATAGTTTTAGTGCAGTGTAAGTAGTGTAATCACATTTATTTTATCTTTGAACTTCCAGTTTTTTCTCACCTTGAGGATGATGGGTGACCCCGGTTTGACCTCCAGGATCCCAGAGTTCCCCAGGGGGTCAAAAGTCGGGTTGGGGTAATGGGTGAAGGGCGTGGAGTTCAGGACGAGCAGAGAGGAGACCTGGAACATTCACAGAACATCAGGGACTGAATACTTTCAAATCTGCAGAAATATGACTTCCACAGGGTGTGTGTGAGTCCATTGATTGTTTCATCACTGATGGGTTTTTAAGTGTGTACAGTTACATCATGTGCAAAGAGTATGATCGCAGAAAGATGATGTTTAATATTCACGCTGTGTGTTGAGAGGAAGTGGATTTCTTGTGTGTTTATGCAACCACATTTAAAAGAGTGGTTTTTTTTTTGCTCGACTATAAAATAAAACACAGTCGTGACGTGGTGGCAGTTCATTTATCCAACGCGAATAAAGAATGTCATTTATTCTTTCAAGAAGTTCAGACAATCATACAGAGAGCAAACTGTCTGCAGAGTGAAAGACGAAGAATGTAGTTTGGGTTGCATATTTAAAACACAGAGAGGAGAAAGGGGGCGGGGGGGGATAATGAAAGGAGCATTCAGTAAGTTTCAGAGAGGCTGTATCAGGATGTTCTCAACAGAAGTAGAAGGTCACACTGTTGGTGCACAGAGAAACTAACCACAACAGATGTTCTTCATAAGGAATTTTCCCAAGCTTAGCAGAGAAGTGAACGCCAGTAAATAAAGAAACATTAGAAAATAAGAATCAAACAATAATGTTTCTATAAAGTGAGTAAAACTACTACAGCGATAACTGTACTTAGAATATCAACCTTTGTGATGTCTATTTACGTTCATATTCATACATTCTCAACAAAACACCTCACCTGTGTGTGTGTGTGTGTGTGTGTGTGTGTGTGTGTGTGTGTGTGTGTGTGTGTGTGTGTGTTACCTGGTCAAAGATGAAGCCGAACTCGTCTGGCCGCAGCGCCCCCTCTGGTGGGTTGGGTTTTCCGTAGATCAGACCAGGAGCCAAACAGGTCATGGTGCTGTCGTTCACCACAGAGCAGAACTACAGACACAGAGGGATTCGGTTAAATTACGTTTGTTTCTTTTATATTTTATTACATTTCCTTGAGGAATAATTAAACTTCGAGCCCTCATGTTGGGAAACTCTTGAGTGGAAACATTTTTAAATGGTTTTCCTTACGTTGTTGGTTTCCACTCCGCCGTACTTGGCTCTGACTTTGGGCTCCTGGATGGTCTTCAGGTTGGTTCCTGTCACCGTTATCACTGTGCTGCCACTGCACACGCACACGCACACACACAGACACACACACGCACACACACACACACACACACAGGTTAATGATCAGAATCAGAAATACTTCAGGGACATTTAATTTGGTAACAGATGCTCAGTATTAGAATAAAATTGGAACAGTAGGACAAAATAAATTAGTATTTTGTATATAAAAATAGTTCAGTGAACATCTTGTGTGCAGAATTTATTTCCAATACATTTCTTTGTAAATTGTAAACAAATTGTTATTTTCAATGTTTAATTTGAATCTTTTTTTATAGAATTTATTTAGTTTCCCTCAAAATGTGTTTTTATTATTTATTATTACTGTATATTTAAAAAAAGCGTGTAAAAAATAAATAGAAGTTGTAACCAAGTCAATCAATAAAAGTAAAACAGATACACTAAATTAAATGTATAACTGAAAGCATTATTTATTATAATTATTATGAGAGATCATGTGTTTACTTGAGGATGCTCCAGTTGGGCTCGATGCCAGTGATGGTCGGGTCCTCGGTGTACATGTATTTCAACTCTGAGCTCGTCACCTCGGCCCTGTCAATCATCAGGCGGATGGGGGCGGGGCCTGAGCCCAACAGGGAGGCGGGAGTGATGCAGATAATTTCCCGATTGGTCCGTCTGCAAGAGAGGAGATCAGTGATTGGTCAGTGTTGAATTCAAACTGTACTGTACAGAGGGGAAACGCGTCAGCATGAGAGGGACACTGACTTGACGAACAGACACTCCTCCTTGTCGATGTAGACGGTGACGGAGCTGCCGGCGTCCAGGTGTCGACCCGTCACCGTCAGCCTGGTTCCCCCGGAAACAGGACCCTTCTCTGGACGCAACCGACTGAAACTGGGGCTCTGGAGGAGGAGGAGGAG